>NC_071576.1:17953808-18255519 GCF_024509145.1 Vidua macroura | reverse complement strand
CTTTGGAGGATTCTGAATGAATCTTTTGCTGACAGTTCAAAAAGAATTTACTGCTTATTTTTTAACCTATAATGTGCTGGATATTATATATCATTTAAATGTGTCCTATTTTTTTTAAGATTTAGTGACTTCTTGTATTCATTATATTTCAAAAGAAAGTTTCACTCTTCAGCTATCCAACCAATTGTGTGCTTATCCTTGTTATACTTTCCACTGAATTTTATTTTCCTGGTTCTTGCATTGAGAGATAATTATTGTATAGCATTTTTACACCATTCTTCTTGTTCTTCATGGTGCTCTCTCATCTTCAACCATTCATTTATCACACAATTATTATTGTTTGGAAACATAGGACTTAATTCTCAGAGAATTTAGATAACAGTGTGTATGAAAGGGAGACATTCACATCACTATACTCTTCAGTTCTGAATTCCAAAATCACATTGGCATATGTAACCTATCACCATATGCAAAAGCAATAGAACAACAACAAAAAAGAATTTAGTGACTCACGGCTGTGGGACAAATTTAAAGGTACAAGGAATTCTTGCTGGAAAGACAGCAGAACAATATGAACAAAGAATAATTCCTATGCCCACTTTCTTCCTAGGTGTTTAAGCCCAGCCAGCAACCAAGTCCCACAGCTGCTCACTCACTATCCCCTGGGTGAGACAAGGGAAAGAATCAGAAGATAAAAGTGAGAAAAGTCATGGGTTGAGATAAAGACAGCTTGATAACCAAAGCAAAAGCTGGGCACACAAGCAAAGCAAAACAAAGGAATTCATTAAATACTTCCCATGGGCAGGCAGATGTTTGACCATCCCCAGGGAAACTGGACTCCACCACTTACAATGGTATGGAATATCTCTTGGGTCAGCTGGGGTCAGCTGTCTTGCCTGTGGTCCCTCCCAATACATTGTGCAACCCCAGTTTACTTACTGGTGGAGGGGTGTGGAGAAAAGCCTTAACTCTGCAAGTTCTGTTCAGTGACAGCTAAAACATTCTTGAATTTTCAACAGTTTCCTGCACAAATCCAAAACATAGAATGACACACTTGCTACCATGAAGAAAATTAATTCTATAACAGCAAAAATCAACACATTATGGAGCATTTTAAAAGAAGAGAATAAATATATTTGCATAAAACTAGTTTTGAATTACTTCTACTGCACTCTCTGTTAATTAAAGGAAAATATTACCCAGTTCAGGCACATTACCATTCAATGCCACATTTACTGGTACCGCAATTTATCTTGGATTCACTCTGTGTACCATTCTGCTATCATACAGTTTCAGCTGTAGATTAGTATATTTTTTCAGTAGCTCTACATCCCCCTTTCTTTATTAAGCAAAAGTTCACAGGTTTGTTTTTTGACAAGGTGATGCCAGCTTTTGATAATATGACTTACTGTGGAGTTTCCAATGTCTTAGGAAATTAGGACATGACTTTGCTGGATTATGGTGGAACCAATATTTACATTCTTTACTATACTGGGACTTCATTTCTGCTACAGAATTATTTTGACCTAATTAGGCTGGAGATCAAAACCATATCCCTTTTCTAGAGTAAGATTCTGCACATTTTGTCTCCTGTGGGTATTCTTCTGCTATTCTTAGTGCCATTGCTTACTACAGGTGGAAATTCACCCATAGCTCAAACTGCGATCATGGAACAGCAGAACTGCTGTCTTCTGAGTGTAGGTACACATACATACACACACACACATATATATATATTTAAAGAAGCCAGAGCAATTTTTATATGTGTGTTAAATAAACCGGAACAGTCCTCTGAAGCAACTAACTTTTAATAACACAAACCATTAAGATTATATAATGTATTCAGAGGAATTCTCATTATATTTGTTAATAATTTTAATATACCTTGTCTGGCACAGATTCTTGGTTCTTGACATTATTTAACATCTGACCTCAAATGCTATCTGTGTCAGTGATAATTTCTGACTCAGAAAGGTTCTAAAATGTAATATACAAGAACTTTGGCTTTTTAAAAATGCATTATTCCTAGTGATTATTTATAAGCAAATACATTTCAAAAACAATAAATTAAGGTTAGATACTGCAAAGTGACACCTCACAGTGCAATTCTATGTTGATAACTTTCTACAGGATGTTGTAAGTACCTTTTGACAATATGTGAAAAGTTCTGTCCCCACTATCTTGAATTTAAAACTGTAGCTAAAAAAAATTTTAAGCTTATAGTCTACTCAATAAATGCATATAGAGTCCTATTTGGTTATTTAGCAGGATTACTTTCACCTAAGGAGTATTCACAGATATTATAAGTTTTGTATAGGAACATTTACATGCATTCCTGTCAGGATTGTATTTCAAAAGAACCTGTTACTTGCAAGACAGAAAACTTTCTCTGTTGCAAAAAACTTTTTATGCATTTGCCATATCTGACACACTTTCACTCAGCTGTCAAGCCAAAGCATAAACACTGATTTTATCATTATATAAGGAAGGGTTGAAGTAACTGAAATTCAAGGTAAGCTCCCTTTATCCATTCAGAGCATTACCAGCTTTACTTTTCCAATCGCTTTTTAGGTAGGACTGTGTTTGAGCTCCCTTTCTTTATTCTGCTAAGACTCTTTCCTCCACATAAGCTTACAGATGGCTGCATTGAACTGTGACAGGGCTGGATAAGAACTGCAAGGTAAAGGTATCAGTTGGCAGAGTGTGAAAAACCGTAAGTAAATCATCACATATCTAAATTTGTGTGTATTGGTAACTAACTTTTCAGTAGCTGGTGGAATCAGCAGGGCTTAATGCAGCAGGAACTTTTGGTACTGGATAGAAAACTGACAAAATTTTCAAAATAGTACATTTTTTAATGCTAATGCTTCCCCTAATGCTTCCTCATGTTCAGTTTGGTGTCCACCAGTACCCTAGGCCTTTTCTGCCAGGATGTTTTCCAGCAAGGTGGCTCCCAACACGTGCTGGTACATGGGGTTGTTCCTCCTCTGATGTAGAATTTGGCAATTTCTTTTTCTGAGCTTCTTGAGGCTTTTGGCAGCCCCTTTATTCAGCCTGAGGTCCTTTTAGATGTTAGCACAATATGCTGGATTTTGAGTCACTTCACCCTATTTTGTATCAGCAGCCAAGCATTTACATTTTCTCTGTGGAGAACTTCTGGAAGGTATTTCCAGAGAGAATTATCTCATGAATACAAATAGTTGGAATTAGCTGTTATTTTCATACTCATACTTGTTATGTCTATTGAATGTTTTGAAATCCAAACGACCAACTATTTGGTACCTATCAAATGTTAAAATTCTCTACAGATAAATATAAATTTAGGTCTAGTGAGTCAGCCTTTCTTTTGATCCAGAATTAATATTTTTGAGCATTCCCTATGATTCACTTTTTCTACAAGAGTGTTCTTTCCAAAAGTCTTAGATAGTTAAACAAGCTTTCAATAGCATGCATGCACTGAAAACAAAGGTAAAATTTACAAGCTGTGGATCAGAATCTTATTTTTCAACTGTCTCCAATTTCATCTCAGGACTTTCAAACTTTCTATTGAATCAAATCCCCTTTCCACTGAAAACCATTCACTTTCCTACTCTATTCTTACCACTGTGTTTAAACATTTAACCTCTTCCACTCTACTTTTGGTAGACTCTGCTAACTCATGAAATTCTACCCAGATACAAATTCATTGCAGTTATCTTTCACAAAAGCAAGATATCACGTGAGCTTACATTTAGCTATACTTAAGTGTTTTAATAAATATGCATTGATATGCATACTAGAGAGGATTAATGGAAAGAAAAAAAATAGATTTCTTAAAATGTTCAGTACAGGTTCTCCTTAAAAATTGCCAGTAGTTAGGGACTTATGTCTCAACGCAAATCCAGGATACCCAAAACCCAGAATGAATATTAGCAGGAGAGGTCCATAAGCTTTTTACTTTTAATTTTAAAAGAATGCAATAGAAATCTTTAATGCCTCTTTTTTGTTGTTTGCTTGATAGTTCTTTTAACACAAACATTTCCAGGGTTTTAAAGTATGGTAAATTATCCTCACAAGAAGAGCTGGAAGTAAATGCCTGTATTAGAAAAAATGAACATATTACTGACCTGGAAAAAGTGAAATGCTAAATAAGACTTAAGAGGCTGTGGAATTAGAAACAATAAACTGTACTGGCTTCAGCTTTCTAATAGTTTAATAATAGTCTGCTTCACACTGATGTTGTTCAATTTACCATTTTTCACTTAGATTATATCAAGCACTTTCAGGTTATGTATGTTCCAAAAGCACTTTAAATTGGTGCCACATCATTTTGCACCCAAAGATTATGTGAAGCCTGTTAGATATAGAATGAAATCAGCAGATTAAAGCTGTTGTGGTCTAATAACTCTCTACTCTACACACTTCTAAAGCTTATATCAGGTTCAGATTTTGCTTACAAGCTATCCCAGAGTTCATTAATCATTGGGTGGAAAATATGTGTAAATGGAATTAAATTAAATAGTCTCACAAACCCTAATTATTATGGGTGATTAATTTTCTATTCTAGACTCCATTAAGTGTCTTTACAGATATTCTTTCTACACACCCAGGTTTCTAATTTATTTCCCCCTTCGCCTTCATGTCCTAACAGTGCAGGGTCGTGCCAGGATACTCATTAGTTTTATGCTAGCAATTCTGCCAGGCAGCCTCAGAGGCATCAGCATCACCTCAGAAACCATTAATGGAACTGGTCCTGCAATCTAAAACTGACAAGCATAGAATAATCATTTAGGGGCTGAAACATGTTTTTCCATAAATGAGCATTTTGGAGGAAAAAATAAAAATGCATGTGTACCAGTTATTCTCTAGAGACAAAAAGGTGATCTTAATAAATCAGATCTGAAGACATTTTTGTACATATCTGCTTGCCATGTCTGAAAAATAGCATCAAGTTTTTCAGGCCCATGATTTATTTTTTGCTGACAAAGTCCAGAAACATTGAATCACCATGTGGCAGCAAAGATGCTGGATCTGGTTCATAATCTGACACTGTATTGGCTGGGCCTGATGACATTATTTGCATACTTGTCATTATATGTTTCACTTAAGTTGTCTGCTGCCTCGCTTACCAGAACTATTTATAAGGCAATTTTTCATAAGAACAACATGAAGAATTTGCATGGTCATATATATGAAGATTCATCTGAAATAACTAGCATAGTTTTTAGGGACTTTGAATCATTAGTTACTGATCCTGATTGGATTAGTGAGCCTTTTGGGGGAAGCTCACAAAAGACAGATAAAAATATTTCCCAAAAATATTAGGGAACAAAATGAGTTGTCTTTCTTGGCTCAGTGACTTGGCCCTTCAGACTCCCCATTCTCTTTCTGACAAACAGAAACAGCTAATGGTTTCCTTTGATCATTTACTGTGGACACATATACCCTTTTAAACACCTTTCTCTTTCTCACTTTTTCTCCTCATAAGTCCAACTCCATAGTGCTGCTTTAGAATCATGTTTCCCTCTCTCAGTTTGGCCACGGGATGATAAGGCAGCTACCCACTGGTCCATAGCACATCTTGACTATAACACAGCTACACATTTATCAGTGATAATATAAACCAAAAAAAAGACTTTCTGAGATAATGGAGGGGAAACTTGCCTTCACTAACCACCACATTCAACACTGAATTCACTGATAATCTGTCTGCCTGTAATGGTCAGGCTTTGAATTTTTTATCTCATTAAAAAGTAGATGAGCTTTTGTGTTCAAAATGGTAATGGAAACAACATTATATTCCAGTGATTACAGCAGATTATACATATTTTTATGAAGCATACTGGAAAAATAAAAAGGAATAAATTACTAAGTGCAAACCAGTCAAGATACAAAGATCAGCAATCAGGGTCTTCATGTCAGCATTCAGCTCATCTGTGTCTCCATTGTGACCCAAGATTTCATCTTAGTCGGGGAATGCAAAGTCAGTGAATTCCTTGTGGTTCACACTGCCATATACCTCATCTTAAAGCAGTAGGATGAACATTTAGGAAGACGAATTGCAGTCTTGATGCTGAGTAGCTATCAATTGATCCTGACAGGTCTGATGCTGTGATCAGACTTAAATTTCTAAGGCTTGATTCACCTATGTACAGCTTAGTGTCCAGTGCCACTTGACATCACTTGAAGTATCTAGGACATATTCTTGGGGTTTCTATGACAGAGCAGTAATAGAACCCATAGAAGAGCTAGTCCCCTTCAAGGGAGTGACAAAAGGAAGTTAATTACAGTACCCAAGGACAACTCAGATGTCAATGCATACCAATGTGAGGGGAAAAAATTAAATCAACCAACATAATATTAGGCAACATTACTTACAGGCTGTGACTGTGCTGGTTATAGTTCCCCTAGGTTATAACTTTCTCTGTGCCTCAGTTCTCCATCTGAGACCTAACTTTAAATCAACTGGGTTTAAAACAATACCTTATAAAGAAATAGAAGCACTAAAAATCATTAGGCAGACACATCTAGGTGGGGTGAAGGAATAGATAAAGATAGCTGGAGGAAGTGTACAATCTAAACAAAATTGTATGTCCGGAGCTAAATAATGTATTACATAAAGGACTGATGGCAGATTTTGAGCTCTCTGGGGTTTGGTTTTTTTTTTTGTCTGAACTCTCTGCTTTGTTTCCTAAAAACTACAATGTATTTTCCCTTCTCTTTTCAAGATTCAGATTGTTCTAACATTGCTTTTAATGACACTACTTACAGAGTAAAACAATTCAAAGAAATAAATGAGGCAGAACACTGGCTCGTAAGAAAAGAGACTCATTATAAAAGCTGTTCTTTTGCTCAGGGTGGATCTCAAAGCTTTCTGTAAAATGTGAAATTATGGCTCAAAATCCAAAGTTTCTAATAAAAAAATCTCCTACTGCTCAGTTCCTCAGTTCCTGTGAGAGATGCACATATGTCACTACTGAAACATAAGCTGATAATACTGAGGCAAAGGTAAACTTTAAAAGCACAGCACCATACATTTTGTGAAGATGTTTTGTAACTCTATAAAAATGCCATCAGAAAATTGTTCTGTTTGGCGGCTGTTTGAAGATATGGTCATTTTATCTAGGATACACAAGAAAACAGCTGGGTAAGCTGTCTTTATCAGACAAGACAGATAAAGGGATAGCACTTAAGGAAAGAGTGAAAAGAGTGAAAAAGGGGACTTTGTGACAAATTGATTTTCATCTCCAATTATGGCTTTTTAGAAAATATATCTCTCACAAAGGATTCAAACAAGCCTCCTAATGCAGGTAGCTATTGCCTTCTGGTAACTCTACTTTTATTTGTGCTTTCATTAGATGGCTTTAATACTAACGTGGCACATACAAAATTTTACAAATCTGCTGCTGTCAATGACATTTGAAGACCTGTATTACAGCTCTCTCAAAATGCAAGTATGATAACTATATTACAGTGTTCTCTGAGAGGCCTTTTGAAGAAGCAAATCTGTATGCTTGCTGGAAAAATATGGCATCCTATTAGACTAAGTTGTTAAAATTCTAACAAAGAAAGTCTTCCAGGTAGCAAATTCCTCAAAAAAAAAAAAAAAAAAAAAAAAAAGAGATGAAGGTTCAGGTAACATGGGCTTTACCTCCTTGCCTCTGAACCATTTCCTTGAGTGAATTATGCCAAACCATCTGCACAGCTCACACAGCTCCTTCAGCTCACACAGAAAAGAGGCGGAGAGGAATTTCAGTAATGGTGCCAAAGAGAGGATTCTCATTTTCTTTTATATGCCACAGTGGATTTCAGAATTATCCACAAACACACCCACATTTTTATTTTGTCTCTTAAACTCCTGTATCAGCACTATTAATGAAAAGAAGATTTAGTATATTAAAATTCAAATTGAATGAACTTTGGCAGAGTATTCCTGCAGTACTTCTATCATTACAAGTAATAATTAGCTTATGAGCTGAAGTAGTGGTTTACTAAGAATAAATAATGTTTAGATGAAGGGCTTTAATCTGACATGCCATATTCCACTTCAAGTGTAAGTGTAAATGACTTCAGTTTCACTTGAATGATTTAGAAGCAGCATCCAGAGATCTTGAAAATAATAGCTATGCTCTTTATGAAGCAGCAGTAGAGTTTTAAGTACAAAAATGTACCTAAAGCAGTATATAACAGATAACAAACCTGTGACAATTAGCAGTAACTATGTGGAGTGCTAAGGTGCAATTTTCTCTTCCTAAGTAGGACACACAGCATGTTTCACTGGAATTAAGAAGTAGAAGGAGCCTAAAAATGTTTCAAATCTTTGAAGATGATTTTCAATGGTTGTAATATGGCTTCCATTTGATTAAGGTAAAGGAGGCAAATGAAGCTTTTTGACTCTACACAGGTGGGTTGGAAAAAATCATTAACCTTTTTCTACAGTTCTAGATGAATCAGACTGGAGATACTGAAAACAGAATATCTGGGGTATTTTGACAATTTAATTGAGGTTTGCTTCAGGTTTTCAGTGGAGCAAGGGTTATTTGATTTAAATTGCTCTGTCTGGCGGTACCTTTTTTCAAAAAATGAGGTAAAGCTTCCCTCAGGATTAAAAAGAAAATTGTATCATTATCCTTCAGCTGGTTCTTATCCAAAATTACTTTAACCTGTCCTGGGGAACAATTACATTATTTTCTCCCTTTTAGAATAGGCTCTTGTCCACAGTACTCTGTATGTTTTCATTGTTTACCAACAAAAGCAATGTTATTTGGCAGTTCTTCCTTTAAGTAGTCTGTGACCAGAGGTGAATTACTTGTCAACATAACTTTCTAAAAATATTGTTTCACTTTAGAGGATAAAACACACATACTCCACTCATCTATGCAGACCAAGCAGGTCTGGAAGTTTCTCATATGAGAAAAATTTGGTTTATCTATATGATTCAATTTTTTTGAAGTATCCTCGTTTGTGAGTGCTATAATTCTTTAGTTCTGCTGGTTCCCTGCTGCTTGATTTTAGATGGGGAAAGTTTATCAGGTGGCAGAAGGCAAAGAGCAAAACCTTCATCATAGTAACTCAGCCATCATCTCATTCCAGTCCAAAAGCATTCACAAAGTCAAGATAAAGCTTGTCTTCCCATTTTGCATACCCTCCATAAAATTTAACCATCTTCATATAACAAGTATCTCAGTAATTTGATATTGTGTTCATAAATTATTATGGAACAGACATACTCATATTGAGAATGATTAATGAAGCTGAATTGTTTTCATAGAATATAACACAGTGAACATGAAGTTGTTCTCCTACTATATTTCAGCCTTTCTGTCTGTCTTACAACTCATTCTATGCGCACCAATTCTTTTGCTAATTTGTAATTACTCTTGAATTTTGGAACATTGTGTAGTGAGGAATTTAAAATCAAAGTTTCCTTTTTTTTCTCTCAGAAAGTGATGATGCATCAAAAATTCATTCTTCTATCTTCTCAGATATATCAGTTTCTGAAAAACATTGGTCTGGAATGCAATTTCAGATTGAAAGTAGAAAAACAATCACTTCTCACCCTTGCCTGACATCTGACAAGGCACCTCTCCCAGGGATTAGAATAAGGGCATTAAACATAAGAACTAGGTGTTCAAGCCCTGGGAGAAGACATTATTTATGTCACTCTGCATAAGTGCCCTAACTAATGCTCAAAAGCAGTTTTTGATCTTCCTCCAGAAGAAAATGAATCAAAACCATGTTGGTTTTGTACCCAAGTGGCATTAGAGTTCTGTTTACAGCCCAATTTATTTCCGTAAATAGTAAAAACATTTAAAACACTTCATTTTGCTGTGTATCTGATGATTAGTTTATTATCCTGAGACAAAACTGATTTCAACAATGCATTTGGTTAGGTAAAAATAAAATCCAAATCCTTGAAGTCTCAGGCAGTAAAAAAAAAAATTGAGATGATTTTCAGATTAGTCAAAAAATCAGGCAGAAAACAAAAATCCAAATTTTTCATTTTGCCACATGTTGGTTTTTTTGAAAAGAAATCAAGTACTAATTTTGGAACTGAGGAGACCCTGATTTTTGAGCCTCCCTGTAACATAGAAACAGAATTTCACAGCAAGATTTAGCTCCTTTCTAATATCTCATGCCTACATCCACACTAAGTTTTGCTTAACACTTCCCTTCAATCTTACTGAAGAAATATGTGAACTTTACTATGAGTTTACATTAGAAAACATTACTATATTTATGACTATCTCACTCAGGAGAAGTAAGGACAATCTGAAGATTTTGTTGCAGTCAGTCTGACGTGGGCTCCCAGCATCCAGATAGACTGAGTGGAGGGTTTAAGAGCAAAGTTAAAATGAAGAAAAATCCCCTGATCGAAAAATCACCTGTCAGAAAAGCTCTGCCAAGGAATGTTCCTGGTATGAGGCTTGATGATGTTGTTGTCCACAAGTTAGAAGTATGAACAACATCTTTAAGCCAGAGATAGGAAAACCAGCAATGAAACAGAATCAGCACTTGGACAAAAAAATGTAAACACACTTAAATCCCTGAAGAAAAAAGCTATTTAAAAGTGAAAAGACTACTATCCCTTTGAGACATGGAGACAAGCTTTCTCTCAGCACCACAAGCAAGTTTTCAGGCAGAGACAGCTGGCTTGACAAAGACTCACTTCAGCACTGCGTAGGCTGCTGCATGGAAAAGCCTGCCCTGACAGCAGAAGAATGAGGTCCAGACTTTATTTTCAAAGTCTACCAGATTGTAGCCTTCTTTAGCTAAATCTGGACCTATCACAAAGCAAATGGGAACCCTACCAGAGACTTAGGGCTGTTATTTATGTTATTTATGTTATTTATATCATGCTGTACAAGCAGAGAAACACTGCAAATATTTTAAAAGTTACCACTGACCATAGACTAGTATGTGTTTGAGGAAGGCAGTGGAACAAGGTTCTACTAATTCTTTTAGAGTATATGATTTCTCATTTGACATAGTCCAGTCCTTTAAATTGTAGTACTGACTAAAATTATAAAAGAGAGATGTGAGTTTAAAAGAGCAAGGCACTCATGCTTTGTGAAAGGGCAATGAGCACAAAAAGCATCTGTGTAAAATCTGTATCTACAAAGACTACTGAGATTTGGAAAAGATGTGGTATGATAGATGCTCATGTATAAATAAAGATCATATATGTGTCAGGGAGATACACATGATGAATTGCATTATGCCTTTCTGAGTATTTAATGCAGATTCTGATAATTAACTTCTCCCTTCATCACTTCCTTTCACATTTCAAAAGCAGATCTTCACTGAAAAAATGCCACAGAAAAATATGCTTAATTTTTGCTAGGAATCTGTAGAAGAATTTGATTTCTTCTGGGCTAGAGGCTGGGATTTCCTTGCAATGAGAACATTCAGCTCTCTAGGGGATTCACAAAGTTTGAGATTATTTTTTTTGTTTCTTTTTTTAAGTAATGTCTTTCACCTAGACTATCTTAGGACTTTTAGAAAGCTTTTTAATATAGTGGTTACTGCTTTCTCAATATATAAAAATAATCTCATTAACTAAAGCAGGTGGCAGGTGCCTCGTGTAGTAGACTGCAGTCTCCATACCTTCATTTTATTTCCCACCTAAAAGCCTACCAATCTACAAAAACTTAAGCATATGAATCTGTTCTGAGCTTACCATGCAGCATTCACAGACTCAGAAGCAACCCAGTTCTTTTGCACATTCTGCATTTACTATTATTAATTAATTAATTAGGGCTCACCTAGGTGTTATCAAGGAAAATCTTCCCCTTGTACCAGTGTGTGAGTGTGGTAGGTGACTTTCACTATTTTTGTGAAGAAACTTCAAGTACAGTTGTACATGAGAAACCAGTACATGTACAAAAAATCTTGTTCTCCATAGGACAAGGATATCCCTTCCATTACTGAGCTTTGAGAGCCCAGCACACAGTACTGCAGGGCTTGTGCTCCAAACAGGAGAGGGAACAAGGAGGAACAGAAGTGAAGGGGACAAAAAGATTCATCCTGGCCTGGGGCCAAAACTGTTCCACTATGATGGAGAGTAGGGGTTCAGGATTAATGCCAGATGAGAAGAAAAAACCTCCACTTGCTCCTTTACGTGGGGTTCATATACACTGTGCACAACTAGAGTAGCAGAAGGGTATTTATCTTGAGCTGAGGATCTGATCATTAGGATCTCAGAAATAAATAACATATTTAAACAGAATAAAAAGTTCCTTAGCTGTTTGTGTCACTGTTTTTTCCTCTTCTTTCCCAAAAAGGGTTCATCTGCCTTCACTTAACTGGGACCACTGTTGAAAACCAGAAGGAATAGTATGCAGCTTGAAAATAAATATCCTGGCCTTCTGGTGTACATGGAAAGAATAACATAACAAGGACATGATCAATAAGTCAACAAGGAGCAAAAAGTGAAGAGGAGAAAAAAAAGGCTGAATTTAAGCAAAAAAATTGATAACCAGCATCAGAAATGTCTGATGCAGATGTAGCTAATTATTTAATGACAACTTAATGGGATTTACAATATTTACTGTAAATCTCTATACCATCGAACAAGCAAACTGCCACAGATTCCATCTCAGATTAACAGAGGGCAAAGCATTTAAGTGCCTCTGACCCTGTTTATAATTTCACACACAAAAAAAGGAAAAAGACAATGAAAACTCTATCCCCCGTGTAGAGTTTTCAAACAGTGATAAAGTTAGTAGAAACATACTTTCTGTGCAATAACAAGTACAAATAGAGCTCATATTTTTTCACTCTTGATTTTACCATTAGCCTCCAATTCTTATATTGCATTTTGCTTTCATCTGTTTTTTTAACTTGAAAATCTCATCTGGGCAGATCTGGAAAGAATTGTTAAACACGTTAAATGTTACAACCATTTAAATAGCATGAATATAATTTTCTGGGTTTATTTTGCTAAAATTATGTTTAAAGAAGATCTTTACTTAGTGTGCTGTGAGGTCTCTCTACTATACCTGCTAAAGTTAATAAGACTATTGAGGCTAGATAAAAAACAGAACACTAGCCAAAATTGTCAAGAAATAAGAAGGAAAAATTGAATCACTACAGCTTTCTATACTTAAGTACTAATATCCTCTAAAGTGCACATATTTAAAATAGTTAGTCAAAACCTTAAATGTTTTAGCTATTCAAAGTACTGACCAAGCCTTATTTTGCAAATGTGCAAAATATTCCTAGATAAACTCTTTTATCTGTTTAAAAGAAGAGGACTGTAAATGCTATTTATTCTAATCTCTATGAAGACTGGCTAAAAAGTATGTAAACATAAAAGTATATAACTATATATCCAAGTGAATCACTTGTAATTAGCTGCAAATGAGTCATTCACAGTCAATTCATGGGGAAGTAGTATTTACAGAAGCTGCAGGACATGGGGTTATGAGTGACTTGATTGCGACACCTATGAAAAAGTCTTGATAATTGTGGTTCCAGAGTGTCCACTAAAATAATATATCAATTAACCAAATGCAGTTTAAAAAATTATTTTCAATAGTAACCATAGCTTGAAAAAACCCAATATTTGAGTAGAAGAGATAAAAAGTAAAAGAAACTATGGACACAAAGCTGCTGGACAACTAGTAAAGTGCAGGTGTGGGAATTTTGGTCATGATTTAGTAACACCATCCTGGTGGGAATTGTTTGAATGTTACAGCTGCTTGAAAAGTCCCAATCAATTAATTAATTAGTTTTCATAAAGCGTTGATGAGCTACTACTGAAGATTTTTTAAATTTGCTATTTGTATTACAGTACATGTTTTGGGGTGAGGTTTTTTTGGGATTTATATAGGGACCAAAGCTGTAATGAGTGCTTAAAGAACAAATGCGGCCTTTGATTTTTTGGGGGGGAGAAGATTTAGCAGATGATAAATGAGCCTATAGAATTTAAAGCATTTAAAATCTTTTCCTATCATCTTTGAATCAGCTGGAGAATTATGTTCCTTTGGCTCAACACATGGACCTTAGATTTAAAAATAACCATATTCCTTCCTGTGTGAGGCAGTGAGCAGGATAAAAGCCAGATGTACTGGTTGTCTGAGATATTTAACATTCAGTTTTTTCTTGACACATTCACACAAAGCAAGTAAGTGTGTGGTTCACGTTGTGAAAGCTGTGGTTAGAGCCTGATTCTGGCCAGGAGCTTGAGAGAATTTCTGTTTCCAATATCCCCCATGCAGCAGAGTAACATGCTTTTTCACATACTTGGCAAGTATGTGGAATGAGTGCTCTTAGCAGCTACTTGTCACAGAATCACTTGTACAAGGAAAGTGCCGTGGACAAAGGAAGTAACTGGGTTTGAGGGTCATTAGACTCTGCTTATTCATCAAATTAGGGGATTTTCGTAGAGATAAGTCACTTTTGATTAAATTCTCAACATTTCTCTGATTACTTGCCAATTCACCTTTGTTGAGACTGCTTTCTGGCAGCTGGTCTACCAGATTTTCACCCTTTCAGAAGCCACAGCTCCTTGAGAGCTCAGCAGTAATTTATTCACTTACAGAGGGAATCCAAAATCTTCAGTTTTCCAGCCAGATGAGTCTGAGACAGAAAGCAAAAATAAAACAAAATGTTTCTGATCAAGAAATTAATTTTTAAAGTTCCACTTTATTCCCAATTCCATGCCTACTAATTTTTTATCTGCTAAGCTTATTAATTTAGTGCACTGGTCTCTTCTTCCTTTTACTGAATTTTTGCACCAAAGGGAGAAGAAAGCATGATATTTTATTGCATGGTTTGTAATACTTTGCATGGAAATGAGATTTTTAAGTGCAAATGTACAAATTAGGAATATTATTTAGTTCTTAGAGGAATTTATAATTCAGAGACTCAATTCCTATCACAGTCATCTGGGGTTTAAAGCCTTTTCAAGAGATCTGGAAGCCAGAGATTCAAATGCTTGTATCCAATTAGGAAGGCCAGAGGTGTAAAGAGCAACAGTATGTGTGTGCTTTCATCATTGGCTCAGTGAACATAATCAAGTTATCCTCCATTTCAATCAAAGGTGTATCACAGTGAAGAAATTAATTCAAGATTTTAGGTCTGAAATGCAAAACAGTATGATCAGTTGAGATCATGTTTGTATGTGCTACTGGTTGTACTTGGAAGCAGATATTTGTGCCCTTCTCCCAGCTTAGGGCATTTACATATTTTGTCAAATGTATGTGTTCTTTGAAAATGCATAAACCATCCTCAGCACAGAAAACAGAATTCAGATTCTCCTTCTCCTTGGTGTGTGCCCTAAACACAAACCAAGAACATTTTATTCTCTATTTCTGATGTTCAGTTTTCACTATCGGGACAGAGGTGACGTTGTATGCTGGGGTAGCTTCAAAAGAACAATTCTTGGTTCTTTTATGCCAAAGAACAATAACTGATCCATTTCTCGTTGTTTTACAACATTATTGTGGAAACTGAAGAAATGCAACTTTCAGTCTTCTAAATCTTGATGGGAAAACTGAACTCTGCTACTCTGGAGTCTGTGCAAATTTCTAGAATCACTTCTCAGAACAATGTATCAGTATTAACACCATTTTAAAGAAAAGCTGCTAACAAGTTTTAGGTTTCTCCTTACAGAGTTTTGTCCATAAATTCAGAAATGGATCAGAAATTTGTTCATAAAGTACCTATAATATCAAATTGCTATAAAGGCAAGTGCTTGTCTATTTCGTTTTGAAGCACAAGCTACACTGCCTGTCTCTGTGCTGCCACAGTTAATGTGCTTCTGAATATGAAAGCAAAGGAAATGAAAATAGGTCTCTCTTTTACTTCCTGATTAAAAAATAGTGGACTAGGAAACTTAGGATTCTCCAGCAAAAGACAGAAAGTATGCAGAAGGCTTTGACTGTTGAACACCATTTCAGCCCTATTATATGCAACTGTCCAGTTTTTGGTTTGTTAGCTATGGCTACTTGAGAAATTGAATCTTATCTGTGTTCAGATATTGTCCTGCTGTATTCAAGTACTGTCTAATTCAGCACTTCATGAATTCTTATTGGAATGCACATCTTCTACCGGAGTGAAAGTAAATATTTTCATCATGATACTTATTTTTAACATTGCTACTGTTACTATTGCTACATTTTTTTAACCACATTCTTTCTTGCTTTGAAATCACAGCGAATGAAACTATATTTTGAAACTGCTTAGAGCTGATGTATTTATCAATCTCAAACAGGTTTATCCTAAGGAAGTGTTTTTCTTTCTGGCATTAGATAGAGATATGCAAATTAATGAAAGATAAGTCAGCAGAATGTTTGGAGACAGTGTTAGTTTCAAATTGAAATGATCCAATCTTTTTCATCCAATATTATATATAATTTCACAGTCCAAAATTACCACAGATATCTTGTACAAATGCACACATTTTAGTGCAAATTTTCATATACACTCTCTCTCTTCAAATTATACTCTATTATACTCTAAATTCTTGACACAATACACAGATTATATGAGAAGGTAATAAAGCACACAGAAATAAATGCAGTGACAAATGTACTGCATAACACCAAACCATTTGCTATACTGAATAATCTAAACCTATAAATTATACTAGCAGTCTGAATTACAATTTTTGCAAAACGCTGAAATGAACTGTCACACAAAATAATTTTCCATTGGAACTTTATGTCAATGGTCTCCATGAGTGAAATCTTGACTCCTCTGAATTCAAGAGAGAAGAAGCTACTCACAGGGCTATGATACTTCATGATAGAAGAGGATCTGGGTCCCAGAGCTATGAGACTTTTAAATGATCCATCACCTCAATGCTGTTCACATTGTTCTTTGGAAAGGAACTGAAAGAGCCTTTGAACATCTTTCTTCTTTGAGAAGGAATATTTAAGCCAACAGGGCTGAGAAAAGAAATTCTTATTTAGATGTACAGCAGCAGTCCCACTTCTGAAGAAAGTAAGCTATTGAGATGAGAAATCATACAACAGATGTAATTTTATGAAGTACTATATAGTAGCTACCATTGCAAACAAACAAGTAAGCCTATAAAGGGATTCTGTGGCACCAAGAAGAATATTTTTTTCATTAAGTTTTCCAATTTTGGGTGAGCAATCTGTGTGCTCCTGTGCAGTTTAGAGTAGCATCCACATATCTGATTGCTTTCCTATGTCTCCAAAAATAAATTTTTTTCCTCATTCCCAAGAGACACGCTAAATATATTTGGAATGCTTTGATCTGCTCTTAAAACAGGATCTGGTTTTAACAGGGAGCAACTATACAGAGAGTAGGGGCTAATATCACTTAATCCAAAATAGATACTCTTTTTTTGCAGAGATCATGAGTGTAATAAATCTTGTCTTGAATTTTAAGACTATTTTCTATGCAGAGAACCAAGGTGATAAATTGTATAGATTTCTGCAAAGACAGTAAGGAAAGAACCCTGGATGCTGTAAGCATACAAGGAGGAGCGTACAATTCATTTCATCCCCCCCTTTGCAGGTATTTTGTCTAACCTTCATTCATGAAATTTAACCACATACTATCCCACCTGCACTGCCCTTGCATCCACTTTGGAATATGCATCTTATTTTGTTTCAGTTGCCACTCGTGTAGTAGGTTTCAACTTAGCACTGCTATTTGAAAAGTACACTGAAACCCATACAGTGGCCAAATCTATTTTTTTCTGGTGTGGTCCTAGTTGGTTCTGTGGTAGTCAAAACTCTCAAAACTACAGTAAGAAAATAATTCTTAATTACATTCAATTTTTAACTGTTCTGGGTTTGTGTCCCTCTTCTGAGAGTAAAATAATAGATACATATTTTGTGAGTTTTAAACACAAACCCTCACAGATATTTATATCAAAGCAGAGGCTGGCATGATTCTCTTTTTCCAGTAATTTCCATTTTTAAATTTTATAATAAACTTTACCAAATTGGTCTTTTAATCTCCTCATTAAAAACATAATGAAGAAGGAAGACGGACTTAAGAAACAAAATCCTTAATAAAATCTCCAGTTGTAGGAACTTTAAGCACACTTTTATATTGTGCAAGGTTTGCCAGGCATAGAGAAGGATCTTTTCTTTCCCTTAAGACTCTGCATTTATTTTTAAGTGCTGTCTCTGCTGCTTTTAAGATAGGGTAGCTGTCTATGAGTCTGTGATTTCCTCCTGTGGAGCTTTACAAGCTGTTGACATTCTCCTGTAGTGAATTGTGGTTGGTTATTCGACACCACTTTGGTAAACCTTAAGATGCAAAAAAAACCCCATAGTGCTCATGTGGTTTTGGAGAGAAGTTGTTCTGGACATGCAATTACTTCAAATAACTGTTGTCTGCTACTAGGAAGCATTCCTTATCTCTTTTAGCATGGCTGGATAAATTGCACTGGAGCAGACAAGGGCTGTTTTTGTCCTTGAGAAGATACGTGCTCTTACTGTTACACCAGCTCCTCATCTGCCTCTCAATCCCTTCATTAAATCCGGGTTAGCAGCAATAGGCTCTTACTAGAGCTGTCATTTGACATTTTCTTAAGTATTTTCTGGGGAGATCTTTGGATGATTCACCTCAGTAACACAGAAGAATTTCTCACCCTGAATTCCCAAAACAAGTATCCTTGCTCACTCAAGAGCAGACACTTGATCATGGGTCTGCAACAGCAGCTGTTCTATAATTAATCCTAGGTTCAGCTGATTCCTAATTAATAATTAATGTTGTGTTCAGCAGTTTACTTATAGTAAGAATTCAATCATTTAGTTTTGTACAAGGAATGCAATCTGTCCTTCTTACATTTTGAGTGTTTAATCCATGAGTAAATATAAAATAATGTGTTTTCAATTAACTGTGTTGTTTATATTAGGAGTTAGGAACAATCAAACCAACCATTTTTAAAAGAACAATTTTCTACAATATCGCTTCTTTTCATATGCCTTTTCAAAATGGTCAGTTCTTTAAATTTATCAAACTTCCAAAACAGTTGCCATTCATTAGAAGTTCATATAAAAATTGCACTTATTATTTTTAATTCTGCTTATACTGTTAATGAATTTCAGGTCTTGCTTTCCTTATATCTTTCCTTAATTCACACTGGTGACAATTTATGGTGAGTTTCAATATCCGTGTTGCTGTCAGATGGATTGATAGTCTTCATAATCATGTCTCTCCACCTAAGCCCAGCTGGACAAGAGGAAGAGTCTCTAGTAAAGGTGGCCACTGGAGAACTGATGTGTTTGATTAATGTATGAGAGGTTTTTCATTCCTAATTCAGAGGTTCTAGATTCATTGTTTTTTTCCATAGAGAAAGTAAAATAACAGTATTTTAAATAGCAAATAGGAAACAAAATGAAAGCAATACACCTAACCACTGTTCAGATACCTGTTTCTAAGGAAAGGCAAAATCCCTGTATTTCAAGGTCACATTATTTTGATTTGTTAGAGAAGTCCATTATCAATCACCCAAGGACTTCCCTGTATATATTTGTCTAACCAACATCTGCTTGAATAAATGAATCTGTGAATCTCATCCTGCCTTTAAACAGATGAGAGGGAAGAAGATCTGATCTCCTTTATGTAAATTAAGTGCGACCTCTGGGCTCTTGGTAAGGTGCCAATGCATCCTTTAGCTGAGCAAATATTGGAGACCTGATCTAAGCCTATATATTTTTTAGGCTGTTGCATGTTAAGAACGTATTTATTTGTGACATTCAATTCACTCATCTTTCCGAAATCAATAAAATAATCCTTGTTGGAGAGCTCTGGATAGAGAATATAATTCCTTCTGACTCATAAAGGGATATGTTGTCATTAGCAGGGTTTGTGGATTCTGTGGCATTCTTCATTTGATCAGTGGCACAACCAGTTCCCTAGAGAAACTTAGTTTTCACTTACAGAAATAGGAGTGTTCCCTAAAGAATTTCTACAGAGAACTTGTATGGGGAAAGGCTGATGTCACCCACAGTATTGGCATCAAGAATGAAATTAAGAGATGTATATCACATGAGCTTGCTTTTATTTAAAGTGGAGCACATGGACATAGAAGTGAAAAATAGATACATTTTAAGGAAAATTACTAGATATTTATGACCTTATGCTATTTTATGTTTATACATTTAAGAGCTTTTAAAAATGTATATATCAAAACAGTTTTTCAAATAAAGACTCCCTTATGTGTCAAAAAATAAAGTTGTCATTTTCAACCTGCACATTTTCTAAATTTTGTACTAAATCATTCTGAGCTTGTTGTGTGAAAGCATTACTAGCCATGGATTCCATGTGCTAACTAATTATAGAGTGGACGTGGGCTGAGAAGTGTCCTGGCATGATGCAGATAGAACGGCTTTCTCACTATTCTTTCTGAAGTATTTGCTTCATCTCTCACTCTGGTTACATTATACCATCTGCTTTCAGTTCTTTCCAGTCTTGCTTGATAGAGGGCAAGGGTATAGCCACTTTTGGAAGAAGGAGAATGTCAACCCCCAAATCTTTTCTCTGTTAAAAAAACCCACACCAAAACCCCAGACCAATGAGGGCAAGCAGTCCCCTAATGTATTACAGTCCCCTAATATATTACATGCACATGGGGCTTGGGGTTTTTTTTGACAACAATACTTACCAACGGGTTTTTTGTATCCATAAACACTTCCAAAAACTTTTGGAAAATCTCCACTGAGACCATATAATTTTTTTTCTCATTCTTCTATATCCATATTGGAAATTATATACTACAAATATTTTATATCAAGTGTACACCATATAAAGTTAAAAGCATCCATGCTTTGACTTCTCTAGCAGTTATTTTATCAATATGGTTAAGTGGCTTTAAGTGTAATCATTCAGAACCCTAAAAATATCTGGTCTTAATACTGTATCTTGCAGAGAAGAATGGATGTTATTTTCAAGTACTTAGTGCAAATTCAGTATGCTGGAGTTTTTCTCTCTGCTCCTGTAAAATTATTGCATTTATCCCACATAATGTGAATTGTATAGTTCATATTGTGGTAATCTGCCAGTGGTTAGAATGAAGACTGAATATATACAGGCATTTCCCAACAGTAGACTGGGGGAAAAACCAAAACAAACCATAGAGTGTGTCTAGAGTATTCTTTTTCTGTATTATATATTAATTGCTTTATCTGTTCTCTCCCTGTAGCATCCAGATGAGTTTTAACAGTTTTTAGATAAAACTTTGAATTCTGATTTTCAGGTATAAGATGTCTGCAGTGTTCAAACATGCTTCTGATCCCAGACAGGAAAGGGGATAAGGATAATTCTGTAAATCTGAAATGAAGGAGCATTTCCCCATCAGCCTCTGCCAGTTCTGTGACGCCTGTTAAAGCTGGGAGTTCAGAAGCTGTCTGGTGCAGAGAGATACCAATCTGGCATATGACAAAATGAGGACAAAAAAGTCAAAGGTTGGTGAAATCAAATTTTGCTAATATGTTAATATTACCAAATAATAAGATCACCACTATAAGTTAAACAGGTACACACATTGTAGTTAATTGAACCAAATTTAATTTATCCCTCACAATTCTTTAGGCATTTGAATCCAAGGGTCATGTCGTATTCACATATTGCAATTGAATTATCTCAGATTTACCATAGGGTAGAAGTTGAATATAGCTATCAGGAAAGCACTTTGCCACATATCAGCTATTCTGTTAGCACTGCCTTGGCTCACTTAGATAGTGAATGCAATGTAATTCAAACTAGCTTACCCTAAAATTATTATTCTCAATAGAAGCAATAAGGGAAATTAAAAATATGGTTTGGGCATTATAAATTTAGAAGGTATGGGTCACCTTAAACTCAGATTTGTCTTTTACCCAGGCAAATATGACTGTATTTGTACATTATAAAATATATTAATATTTATTTCTCAGACTACTTAAGGAGCATTGTTTCCAAGAAAACACCAATGCTTAATGCTGAGTTGTGTGAGATGTTTTAGCCATTTCTAAGGAAGGGAAAGGTCACAGAAATTTACTGCATTATATAAATACAATGATCTCTCCATATGCAGCTTCTTTGCAGTGAAATAAAGAATAGTGCTAGCTGAATTTTCTCCATTGTAATTTTACTTTCCTTACTCTGAAAATCATTGCCAATGGCAAGGGAAGCTATTAAGGTCTTAGAGAGTGTTTTATATTTATAAAAAAGCATAGTAGACCATTATTTTGCTTACAGAATCATAGAATACTTTGGGTTGGAGAGTGAATTATTGACATAAACACATAATGTTTAATGTTAATTTTTCATTTTAATACTTGAATATCAACATCCTTGCAAATTTTGTGCCATTTACATAAAATCGATGGATCTCACTTTTTAAAACAGCTTGCATCTGTTTTTAAAGCAGTTAAATAGTAGAGACATTATCTATCAGCCATTGAAACACACTAAGACTATCTGGAAAATGTCTGTAAAATGCATTTCCTTCAGAAGTACAGATAGGACAATTTTTCTGGAAGTTTACTAATAATATTTTTCATTATGAAGTATGAAATTAAGTATTTTTCAGGTAGAAAATCTACTTTAGGGAGAAAACTAATAGATGTAAATTTAACTTATTTTGGTTTATTGAGTCTCAACATGTCACTTCTCTGTGTCCTGTTGCCCAAACTTCTTATATTGTTCTGACACGGGTTTGGATTTAGTTAAAGCACACAGATAATCATCTCAGTCGGTACAGACACAACTGCTTTGCTGTGTTAGAAATTGTACTGCTCCCTGCTCATTTTCAAACTCTAGAGAGTTTCATACTGTTCTCATGCTTTTAACTACATATCACTTTTAGATACAGCCAACATTTATACTCAGTGCAGAGTGCCACATATGAATTTTAAAAATCTCCTTTTCCTGCAGTAATTTTTGCACATATTCAAAGGAGTTTTAAGCTGTGATGGAATACACCAAGGTGACCCTGCTGACCTGTGCCAGAGCACTCAGGCATGCTTAAAATCTCCCTTGCTTTTGAAAGCCCACCCAGGTCCTGCGCTCAGGAATGAGGGCTGTGCAGAGAGGAAATCCTACTACTTCCTCTAAATTGCCTCTAAAAAAATTATTACATTCCTTAATTTATAAAAGCAAATTTTTTTTTAACAGTACATTTCTTTGGTGCTTTTATCTTTCCCTTTCTCAATGAATTTTATTTTGAAGTAAAACAGAAACAACCTTTTCTGAGTGTTTGGTAATTTCAGTGCAAGCATATGTTCAGCATGCTCATTTTTAATCCCATTTACCAGGGGACATCACCACTGGGCTCAGGCATCTGTAGCAGCCTCCACACCTTCATGTTCATTGCTCTGCCACAAGCAGCACATGGCAATGCTCGGTAATTCTGCCCTCTCCCAAAAGCTGGGTGTCATGCTGCTGCTGATTTTCTCGGAGCCATTGCCTGTACAGGACAGCAGCACTCCTGCTGCTCCCTCAGAAATCTTCAAGGTCGATGCGAGCTGAGGACAGATGGGCCATTTTGAAACGGTGTGGCATAACAAATGGAAGTGTCCCATTTCAGCAAGTCGGCATGAAGTTTATTCCTGTCACTGGTGTCACCAAATCAAATTTACTCGCTAAAGTCAAAGCTATCAAAGCCTCCCGTTTCCTTGCTTATAATTCAGGAACTACAGAGCCATCTACTGGTGCTTTTTATACCTTTCGGTACAACTATAAGGCATTTGGCAACAAGATAAACGAGTCCTGATTCTATAAGGTTGTTCATTCAAACGAAACTGGTGAATTTTGCCTTTGTGATTGCAGCTTTAGGGTGAAAAATTAGGACAATGGGGCAACCATGTTTCGCCTGTGAAAATTCATAACAGTAATAAGCAAACATAAAATAAGGACAAGTTAGAAAGAGTCATAACAGTGGCTTCAGCAGAGGCTTAAAGGGCTTCAAAATCCCCAGTGTGTGCGTGTGTGTGTGTTTGTATGTGGTGACTGCTAATGACAGATATTCTTAATAGGTAAATAGCTGCTATCTTAAAATATAGTAGATATAGACTCCTTGACAACCAATTCTGCTATTTCAGGTAGTCCTTTCTGAAACAAAAATAATAGAACTTGAGGGCCTTCAGTGGAAGATAGTCTTTTCTTTAGGCACAAAAATAAGGCAATCTACACATAGATGAAGTTTCCACCAATAACCAGCTTAAACCCTTAAATAAGCATCACTGCAATTTCACCGTTGTTTTCTGTGCCTGTTGCAGAGCTGTGCTCTGGTAGGTCTGATTGAAACCCCACATTCATATGTCAGGGCCTGTTCAGTGAAAGATCTACCTACATTTGTGAAGTTTAACATCAGGGTGACTAATTCTGACCACCGTGAGGGACTTCTAGTTCAAGGCACCAGTGAGGCAGCTTGCTCCAGCCACTTTCTCCTCTGCAGAGTCTTTGCAAATCCCTCCTGCCAAGGATGCCAGAATAAAGAACGCAGCTGAGGAAACTAGAGGTATTTCCAAAGCCAGTCCTAGTCTGTCCTTTGGATAAACCTACAGCAGTATATAAAACAAGTTGATGATGATTTCTCATGTGAGACCGAGTGGCACAGCCAAGCTCACAGCAGCAATGCACTTTCTAAAGCAGAGTATTCATATATGCATTACAAACAGCTTGTCCCTGGGCCTTCTCTCAGACCCACGTACTGCCAAAATCCTAAGGTACAGTGAGATAAAAATATATGTTTTTCTCAGTTCAGACCTGAAATCTTGCATGGTCTGTACAGTAATCAATGAGCATTCCCTGATCCCCGTTGTGAGGAAGTGTTGGAGGGGTCAAAGTCACAGTCCTGAATGTAGGACATCAGTAGGACATGAGAATCAAACTGGTCTGACCTTGGTTTTTCTGCATGTGGAGAATATCCTTGACATTTGCTGTGGCTTGAACCATGCCTAAATACTGCCCTCAACAGAATGAGCAGGGATGAGCAAAAAACCTGCTTTTGGGAGCTTGGTGGCTGTTAAGCAGTTCTGAGGATTGTGGATCAGTGTTTAGGCACATAATACGTGGGGTTTTTTTGGTTTGTTAGTATGGGCAGGCAGAATTGCTGGAGCAAAATTAGGTCAGACATTGGTTGTAAATGACAAGGAAAGAAATGAAATATGGAGTGGAGAGTGTAAGTAATTTGGCACAGAGTCAGAGAAAAATTGCAATGAAACGCTAGGTAATTAAATTAAGAAAAAAATAACTAATTGTAAGACTGGAAAGGACATACTTAGGGGGCTTACACAGATAAAAATGAGGAAATAGAAGGAAAAGGACATAGGGTAAGACAAGAACTGCCAGAGGAAAGAGAAGGGGCCTAACTGAACTCAGCATAAAGAGATCTCTAGTCAAGCATGTGCTCTCTAGGCATTTCCCTAATTCCTATGGTCTTTCATAATGATAAACTCTAATCCTTACTAGAACAGAAATATTTGTTTCATTTATCAGTAGACCTAAAAAGGCTTTCCCTACCTTCAGGACAAATATTCTCAAAAGCAAATCATGGCACATTGGCTATGTGGGAAATAATAGCTTTGTCTTTTCTTTCTACAAGTGCTTTTGCAGCAAAGCTCTTCATCATGCCAGTGCAAATAATCCATCTATTGGAAAAATATTTAAGCACTTGTTTATTTTAGACACAGACATAAGAAGTTTCATATTAAGGAGTTTCATCCCAAGTATGTGTTTTATTTAAAGCTGTTTCTATGCATTTTCCTTGAATGGGACCTTTAGGTGTGTACTTGGCTGGCTGTAACTTAGTCCCCGTGTCTCTGAATAAAAAATCTATGACATTATATAACCAGAAACTGGTTCAAAAATCAGTCACATCAGAAATTTGACTAATTCTGGAAGGTCCAACATCATACAGCTTCCACTCAGATCAGAGAGGGCTGGACAGCCTTCTCAGAGACCATCTGTGTTCAGCTAATGCTCTTTAAACAGCACTGTGCTGCCAGCACTTGCAAGCAAGGGCTAAGGAGGAGGTGGGATTGCACTGGAGAGTCACCAGTCCCTTTTCTGTACCTCTTTTCACCCACTCTGCATTCTGTAATGTCAGAAGACACATCTACAGAGATGCCAGGCTCTTCCACACACAGTCTCCATCAACACCTTACCTGCTGAACTTTCCCAGAGGAAGCATATAGATGAAGCTCTCTTCTGCTTGAACACAATGGATTTCAAAGGGTTTAGCACTGATTTCACCTTTTGTACAGATTGCAAAACATATATAAAGTTACAATTTAAAAAAAAAATTAAAATTATCTTGAGCTTTTCACTCTTTTATACTTCACTTTTTAAAAATATGTAATTTTCTGGATTTTATAAGACAAATTGATCTGAGAACTACAAGGACCATGCTTCCTGAGACTGCTAAAGAACTGCTACTATGTGCCACTAGGAAGAGGCTCTCTAAGGGGGTTTATCTTCACACTTTTGTACACTTTTAAATATTCCGAGTGGTGAAGTGCTATTGGATTTGCTAAGTATACTCATATGCTGATATCTGCAGCACCGTTAAAACACATCCATGCGCTTTATTGCTGTTGATAGACCATAATATATAATGAAAAGAGAAAGAAAAAAAAAAAAGCCAGAAGAGGAATAAAGCCCATCCTAAAGACTTCTTTTAATGAGCCATTTAGGTATTTGTAAATGGGTTTAACAGGAGCTATTTGTTCTTATAATAAAATTCAAATCTGCAAAATAATTTCCTTGGGTGAGATTCCAGTATTTTCTTAATACAATAACAGATTACTTTTATTTAATAATACTACAGTAGCACTGAAAAGCATGAGCAAAGAAAAGCTTTTTCCACTCTATGAATGGATATTAAGAAACAATTTCTCCACTACAGAGTATACTGACAAGACAGACTACCTGTGCCACAGACTGAATATATTTGTATATTGCCTTTTTACCATCTGAATGTTAAAAACATTTAGATAGAAGTGCTTAAAAAACTGAGAAATCTGTTTCAGTCCTACAATTTACTGGACTGGCGTTCACTGACAGTACACATGGTCAATATAGTCATTAGCAGTACATATGAAAACAGTTAATCCTTAACACTTTTTTATTAAATCAGCTGCAGGTGGACAATCCTACACACCTCCAGTTAAGGTAAGTTAGGGCTGATGACCAGGGTACCGAGTCACCAAGATGGAGGTGGCCAGGGTTCAGAGCATTTTGATGAAGAAAACACTGGCCCAAATATAGATGGGTTTTTTTCTTCATTTTCCTTACTCATTTTTTGTTCTGCACAATGCTTTCTACAAAATAAAGGGGGTGATCTCACCTGCTTTTGACATGGTTTTTCTATTTGGGGAGGGACAGGACTTGTTCTGTTTTCACCAAACATCTTCCCTGCTTGCTCGGCACAGTTACTCTATCAGACATCTCTCACTGTACTTTCTTTGTATAGTAGATTCTACTACCTTGTAGATTCTGCTACGTCCACAAAACACCATGCTAGAGGAAGCACACCACAAATTTCCATTTGCCTGTTTGCAGTTATATACCACTTCCTATTTAGCTGTGCTTAAAAAAGTTTATTGCCGCTTCTGGTATTGGTAGTTTTACTATGTTAAAAAAGGTCTACATACTGTCATGTATTTTAATGTCCTTAAATCTGCATTTATTCCCAAGGACAGAGGTATGCACAGGCAGGTACAGAAGGTACCATGGGCATCAGTTTTTCCTTTCAGTTGCAAAACTGGGACTTGATCTGCAGTTGCCTTCTGTGTTTTCTCTCTCGTGGGAGAACCTGGAGGGTGGAGACTGTAGCTTTGTCTGGTAGCTACCCACCAAATTCGTACACACTCAGGGGAAGCTTCAGCCAGTTAGAAGATGCCCAACCAACAATTACTCTAATAGTTTTTCCCCTGAATCTTCTCGTTTTCTGCTTCTGCTATTAATACTGTAAAGGGAAATTACTGTCCTTTTTTTTTTCATTCACTTTCTTTTTTTTTCATGTTCCTCTTAATCAATCAAAAACGTATTTTATTTATATTCCACTGTTTCTTTTGACTAGTGTATTTGTGCACCTGGAGTCTATCCAATTTTTCTGAAGCTGGGAGAAGTCTTGAAAAATTACAGAAGATACATTTTTCATTCTGCAATTCTGTAAGTTTTTTATAAAGTTAAGAGACAGGATGC
The DNA here is from genome assembly GCF_024509145.1 of Vidua macroura. Classification (NCBI taxonomy): domain Eukaryota; kingdom Metazoa; phylum Chordata; class Aves; order Passeriformes; family Viduidae; genus Vidua; species Vidua macroura. Next base: position 18,227,415 of record NC_071576.1, on the reverse strand, counting down.
CTTGTTTTTTCTAATATATAAAGCATTTTTTTTATCTGTATAAACTCTTAAGAAGAGATACCATCACGTTTAGGAGACAAATTAAGGCCATGATCAGATTTAAATTCATTATGTATCTCGTGATGCTCCAGGGATTGCTAGTGTAGAAGCTGATGGGACTAGTCTTCACTCCCATCCTGATAAAATGAATATTCATGATCATGAAAAATTTCATACTGACAATAGGGTTAAATTCTGTTAATATTCAGAACAGTTGGGAATGAGGTCCAGCTGTTAAAGATTTCTCTTATATGGCCATGTCTTTTTAACACCATGACTAACTAATATGGAAAAGGAATATTTTTTATTATATATATTATAATATATTATTATTTTTATTTTATTTTATTTATTATTTTTATTTTTATTTATTATTTTATGTTTATGTTTATTTTATCTTATATATTATAATATATTATATTATTATATAAACAAAAAGAAAATTCCTCAGTTGGTATAATTTAACATCATTTTGTCACTTTCTTGGTATATAACCCAGCTTTCATGCTCCTGGATCAATTTCCAGCACCTAACTTAAACACAAAAAGGAGAAGTTGGTAAGAAAGATCGCTAAGCAGCTTAGCAATGGAGAGAAAGTAGGATCCTGAAGGAACTTTTCAGTTTGCATGTGACATTTTCTCTTTATACTGTGCCGCGTCTTGTCCCAGCTTCGCAAGAGCAGATCCCTTGCTAGCCCCGGCTAGCTCTCCTCGGGGCGATAGGGCAGCGAGAGGCACTCCCTGCTGAACCCAGCTGGGCTTTAGAGAGTGCCTGCGTGGCTCCGAGGACACCGCTGATCCCACCGGCAAGGAAGGAGGCGACACTCTTCTGGGGATAGGTCCAAGATTTATTGTGACTCTGAGGAGAGCCCCAGAGCCCAACAGCACTCGAAGAGGTCCCAGAAGAGAGTGAGCTCTGGGCCTGGAGCAGGCCCTGATATAGGGTGGGCGGAAACCCGATCAGGCAATGGGAGAAGCCATGGGTGTGGCTCTCCAAGGGAAGGACACCCGGGGTATCCGCTGAGCAGGGAGGAGGGGAGGAACCCCAGGCCATTGTCCATCACCCAGCGACCCCGGCAGAGCCTCCAGACAGAGGGGAAGGATGGACAAGTCACCTGGGAGGGGTCAGGGGCATGAGTCAGGGTTTTTGGGATTGATGGACACACAGGTGCTGATGGGAAAATCCGGGATGAACCAAAAAGGCACAAGGGGGGTTCAGAGGGATAAACCATTTTGAACATTAATACAGTGGAACCTAAAAACACAACTCCACAATACTATAATCCTTAGAAGCAAGCCTAAACTTAGTAAAAATGTAAAGACAGATTGTGAGTATGATCAAATTTAAGTCTTCTCAAGATTAGCTGTTCCAATGACTCATGAGATACATATATATATATTTAAAGATATATGTATCTCAGATAAATAGTTAAAAGCCTCGTTCACCTCTATTTACTAAAAATAACAGTAAATCGTTTAAAATTATTAGTGCCACTATTTGTTTGTTTCAGTCTTTAAAAAAAAAATATTTCTTTGGGTTTGAGATTGGAATTAGATGTGTATTCACTCTGCCTGACTATACATCTTGGAACCAGCATAATTGCTGCTGATTGAGTACATCCTACTGAAACAAAAACTTTTTTTTAGCTACAAAGTTCTGTATTGTGAACAAGACTGAAAAAGCTGAATGTATATTGACTGGATGCAAGGGAACATCAAAGCTATCCATGCAAGGGTTATAAAGTTATAACAGATATTAAATCAAATCCAAGCCAAACCCTAAAATTTAAAGATGAATAAACAGATACTAGAGATTGTTCTCTCAAAAATTAAGGAATTTGAGAACAAAAACTGTAGAAATTTCATTTCTCAAAGGCAAATAAACCTGAAATATTTAAAACAAGGAAATATGACAACTATGAGCTCTATCAATCAGAAAATGGAAGCTGGAACAAAAACTATTAGTCAAAGGGAAAAGCTAGAGATATGGTTTCAAGGTGAAGGAAAATCACCACAAGCAGGAGGTAAAACAGAAGGCTAGGTCTTATCAGCATATATTTTTATCCAGGCTCCTAAATAAGATCACAGGTTTTTTTATATTTATGTGTTTGTTCAAATACTTGGATTTGCTGATTTCTGTGTTTTTGTGGTTATTACATTTAATTGAGAGTTTACTCCCATCATGGCCCCCAGTACAATCAGTAGAGGTGGCATCTATATTAAACCAGAGCAAAACAAAACAATTGTCAGCCTCTCTCCTCTTCCCTCTCCCTTGTTTGTTAATTCTAGCATCTTGAAAACCAACACCACAATCTGTAAACAGGTTTTATTACAAACCAGCAAAGAGTTTAAAAGTATGTTTCTCTCTAACCATGTAAGCTCTTTTATGTCTTTAATGATTTTTTGTGGTTTGATTTTAGCCTTAATTACTTACACGTTAAATACTTAATCATTGATCAGATTATTTAAATGAACTGTAGCCTTCCACATCGCAGAACAATCAGTTAGTTTGGGGCATTCCTTCGTCATATTTCATCTTTCATTTAAGTCTTATAGTATTGTTTTTGGAGCCCAAAGGATACATTAATCTTTTTAAACAGGCATGTAACAAGTGACAGCAAGAGAAAGCCATAGAATATATTATTGGTATGGGCTTTTGGATGAACAATGCTGGTTTGCAATTGTGGGATTTGCACTTATTTCATGAACAAAGTGTCATGTGTAAAATAATATACAATAAGGTATACAGTAACAGCATAGCAACTCTATTTATTCATTAAAATATTCATAAGGGATTTTCATGTTATCTGAAAAGCTCTAACAAGAAATGAAAAGCAACAGTTAGGATGAAAATTATAAGGGTAGCCAGTTAATGCACACCTAAAATAACCATTAATATCTTTAAAAAGTAATTTACCATGCATATTAGCCAGGATAAAATATAGCATTCACTGTTTTCATTGTAGCATTATATTTACATTATTAGTGTTTTCCTATTCTAAATTTATTTGCTGGATTTTTTTTTCACTGTAAATAGCAAGTTTTGTATAACTATGGGAGAGGGCTTTAACATATGCTTATATGAATATTTATACTGAAATTCTGAACCAATTTCTCTAGGTTTACTTAATACAATATAGGACAGGAAAGGATATTTTTAGTCAAGTCCTGTTCTTTTCTCTCACTACAGTGTGTTCTGCAATTCCTTTTATGTATTCATATATATATATATATATATATATATATATGAATACATATATATATATATATATATATGAATACATAAAATACATACATAATATGAACACATATATATATATATATGTGCCAGCTCCAGTTTTAAAAGTGGTTAGGTTTTTAATCTCTTCTGATTATGAACTCCCATTTGGACAAGTTAGATTGTTAGTATATCCCCTAGTCTCTACTTTTGCACTCTAGACAGTGTTTAGACAATGTAAGTTTTCTGATCTAAAGGGATTAATTCCATTAAAGTTATTTATAATGCCATATCTATCCATAGCTACACTGGCTACATCACAGTCAAGAAGATCCAGTTAGCATAGTCAGAGGAGTTTAAGGAATTACTCCTTTGTCAAAAGCAGGCATATACTGAAGGATGAATCAAACTTTAAATGTGGTTACTCATATGTGCACTCCCTCATTTTTAGCCGATAAACCCCACCACCTTTGTCTAACATGCTTCTAAGCAAAGTACCTTCTTGGCATAATTGCTTCCCCTTGCAGACCCAAAGTAATTTAAGATTAATTCTAAATACTTTTAATTGATCTCTATCTGCACCCTCTCACTCTCACACTTTTTATATTTTTATTCCTAGAAACCTGATCATTTGAAAATTGAACGACAGTGTAATAGGAAACATTTCTGCTGTACAGGCAGGCAGCAGCAACCCAAGGTTGGCAGCAAAAGCTTTTTTTCATTTTTTTAACATTATTTGGATATTCACAAATTCAAACTCTTTAGTATATCGAAATATTCAATTCAGCTGACACCTGCACAAGTGCTACTTTAAATTGCCATTTCTTCTGGGGTAGGTACATCAAATATATTGTAATGGAAATCTTCCATCCACTCTCAGTTAACAAGCCTGTAGGGATAATTTTCAGGACAGGAAAAGGTAAAAATATCCATTTATAAGAATAACTGAGGCATGAGGGCAATAATACAGTAATTTAAGTATTCTAGAAATGGTATGTTCGTACCCAGAATTTTCCACTCGACATCAAGGAGCAAGAGCTGATGGCTTGTAAGTATACAGATTCGGATTCTGGTATGGCAGCATAGAACTCTGTGAGAGTTTTCTTGAGAATCAGAAGCAGTTCTGTATTTTCCACAATATTCTGATATTAACCTGAAGCTCATTGTGGAATTTTGGCTCACAAGAGACTTGCTTGTGAAAGAACCAATAAAAACTTTGTGGCAGTTTGTGGTTACCTCCATTCCTCAGTTAGGGTACAGAAACCTTTATGTTTCTCCAAGGCTTCTGCAGCATAAAGGTTTTAGAATTTCTTTTAATCCCATCAGTCTTCTAAAACGTCCAGATTCATTTTTGCAAATATCATGTTTACATCCAAACTGATATAAATAAATCTATCTTGGACTTTAATATTTATTTTAATATTTATTGTATTTGTATTTTTGCCTGTAATGCCAAGAGACCCTTTACTTTTCAGTAAGCTTATAAAAACATTTATTCTTGTTTCCTTATAGACAATATCTCAACCAATACAGGTTACTACAAAGCCTAAAGCAAATGTTGGTGGCTAATGGGAACACTGTTCTTGAAAGTTATTCTTTAAATTCATCAAGCTAGATATTGTTATTTCTTATTTAAGAGATATTTTGAAAACATTGACTGACACTGAAACGTATTTTATTAATAAAGAATGCATTGAAATTTTAGTAGCTAACGATAGCTTGTTTAGTGCATGTTTTTAACATTTTAACGTCAGTTGGAAATACTCATTTGCTTGCAGATTAATAGTGGGGTGCATTTAATATTTTATACTTTCCTCATATTAGTAGAGGCTAAGAACACAGAGACTTGCTTTAGGCTAGTTTGTTTAACTAGTGACAAATCTGTTGTAATAAAATATGGATGTCCTCTGGAATTTTTAGAAGGAAGAGATGGTTTATCCTAGATGCGCACTAGGTAATTACAAGAGAAAATGAAAAATCAAGTGGTTTCCTCAAAGATGCACCTTTGACTTCGTATGTTTTAAACTCTCATTTCCATGCTCCCTGACTTCTGCTATCATGAGGAAGTCAGTAATATCTGGATTTCTGTTTGTCACTCATGAAGCAACATTTTTTGGCCAAGTCTTCATTTATGTTCTGGCCAATTACAAATGTTCAAGTTTTATCCAACACTGGTATGTCTGTGTTTGTAATGGTCCAACATTAATGCAAATGAGTTGACATTTCTAGAGGCAACTGTCATCCCAGAAGACTCCAATTAAAAAAGTGCATGGGCGTGTAATTCCCTGAAAGGTATGGTCTTTTCTGTCTTCCCTTTAAAGACTTACTTTAAACTAAATCTATCGTGCCTTAAAAAAACCCCAAACCAACACTCAAATTCTCGAGGGATGCATGCCTGAAGGGATGCAGGATGACTAACTGAAGAAGTGTATTTTAATAGTAACTAATTGAAGATATCTCTTTTTTCATCTGTGGGGTCCCAAAGTACAACATCAGAGATGAAAAATATTTTTATCCTAATCACAATACTTGTTTTGTCCCACATGAAATTCAAATTCTTCCTGGGTTTCAATAATACAGTCTAAAAATACTCCATTTTATTTATAGTAAAATTTATTTCCTTTTGATGAGAATGGGTTAATTTTACAATGCATTTATCAATAACAAATTTAAAAGGCCTAAAAGTACCTCTAGACTCAGAGTTAATCAATTTTTTCTGCTACTGAAATGTGAAGGTTTGAGTTTGGATTGGGTTCAAACCAAATTTTTTGTAAATTATAGAATTTCTTGAGATATAGGAATTGTATTTCTCGGTGACCTCAAGCAAGGATATAAGACTTTCTCTCCAGTTTTCTAGTTATTTGGCTTCAGCAAACAAGTTGAAATTCATAGCATCCACTCCTTTCATCCTTTGTAACAACAGATGGATAAAGACACTGTAGATATGTATCCTTTACATTGCATATCTAGAGCTGCCATTATTGATTGTCTGGTGTATTAAGACCCATCTTGTAAACAATGTAAATTTAAAATCAGTATTATATTTAAATGCTGTCCTTACTGAAACTCATAGGGGCATCAAAGGTAGGAATGGCACTGGGGTACCCAGCTAAAGTATATTTGATGGGAATTAGTCAAAATTAGTCACTTGAATATCTTTGATAATTTGGTTCTAAATTTATACATATGCTGGTTTTGAAGAACCTCTCACACCCTAGCAATGTGGCTACATGAATGCTGGAACATACAGGACAACAACTCTTTTACAGATGGCCACACAGCACTCTGGAACAAAACCACAACCCCTTCCATGTACACATACAGGACTCAATACCTCCTTCTTTTCTTGGACTGAAATCGAACTTTTTGCACCATTCTTTCCCCATGTAATTTCTAAGATTAGTATAAAGTCTTGTATCTTGGTCTACAGCCCAGCTGTCAAGTCTGAGATAAGTTTAGCATCAGAGTGGGCAATACACATCACCTAAAAGTCAGGATGCAGAATGTTGTTCCAAGCACGAGCCTGGCTGCATTTTGCTCTGCCTGGGGCGCTGTCCCAGCTGCAGAGAGGCTGCACTGACACACTCCAGAGCAGTGTCAGCACACTGTACCACTGTAGGGGCTCAGCAGTGCAAAGGGACCTGTGCCTGCACCCCAACACTCTGCAAACCCACTGCACAGATGAATTGCAACAAATGTCCTTTGCATTCAGAAGAAGTAAATGACAGCTCAGGTCTCCTGGCTGATTTTGAAAAACAGACCACATATCTAGATTTACTCCACTAACCTGATTGCCATTTAATGATCTTTCGAAAGCAAAGGAACCATTATTCTTTTCACTTTACTTTTCATTTTGTCTGCATTACAGTGATGTAGTAAAGTCCTCTGAGATCAGCTGAAGGAACTTCCTGCATAAATGTATTCTAAACTGCATAAATTTTCAGATGATAGCCAACTTTGTGTTGGCAACCCACACTAGACAAGGGCTACTGCAGGACACCCTTTTCAGTAGTTTCCTTTCATTCAAAGATGTTTTACTATGGTAACTGCTCTTCTACTCTCTTTCACCATATTGTCTGACAGCATCTCTAACTTCAATACTATTCCCTTATGCTAAAAAAAAGAAAAGAAAAAAAACCCCAAACCCTATGCTGACTCCAGTTTTGCTAATGCACATAAAATAAAACAACTTTCTGTCAAAGCATGAGAAGTCTTTTTTCTTCCTCTCTTCTATTCTCCAAGTAGCTTGTCCAAAAAATATTATTTTTAGATAGACAGATTTCTAGATGAGTGCACTTTGCATTCATTTAACACACAAAATAATGGAGGGATTTGCTACAAGCTGAGAGAATATTAAAAGCTTTTAGCATATCCTTGTAAGAAGCTTCAAACCCATTGGGTATACTATGATGATCACTGTTCACTCAGCAGTCACTGTCTTTAACTCATGAATAAAGTAATGCCCTGAAATATTCTCAAGAGCCTCATTGAATTTCTGGCCATGAAGTCTACAGTACTAATCCCGATGCCTCCCATGTCTCATCTTTTAAAGAACCTAATAAATGTCTTAGAAAACCAGGATGAACTTCCAAAGAAAGGAACAGAAAAAGGAAAGTGAAAATTGATAGTGAAATGTGATAATCATGCATTTCTTGGTATGTGAGATGTGTTTTCATTAACAGAGCCAGGTGTTGGAGACATGAGGTAAGAAAGTGCTTTAAAGTTAACTTGCATCAGAAGTAGATTTCTTCAATCCTGTGATGACATCCACAGCCTAAAGTTAGTTTATGAAAAACAAGGCTAATTTGCTGTAAATCATACAATGTATAAATTCAGAACTTACTTGCCCTCACGTTTATCTTTACTACTGAAATCACACAGGTACTTACAAAGGGCAATTTAGTCCCCCAAGGATCTGAATCACATTGTAGAAGCAGACATTCCCCTTTGCTCACAAAAGATAATACCTTGGGATTGGTATAGGGAATGTCAGGTAAATTATATATAAAGCATGTGGAAAGATACACATATACTTAAAGGATTTCAAGTCTACTGGCTGGTATTCTGAGTTGGGACTTATCTATGAAGCACAAAACAAAGCAGAAGACACCACAGTAGAAATTAAGTTAAATTAAATTAAATTAAATTAAATTAAATTAAATTAAATTAAATTAAATCCTGCCATCCTTAAGAATGAAAAAATACTCTCTGCATGAGGAAAAATATTATATTATGACAGCACTTATCAGCAGCTGATAGAAGCAGTGTTACGTTTTTGTGGATGAGATAGCAAGAAGATAATCAGATCTTGTCCCATGGAAATAGGTGGATTAACAGAAGAAGAATGGTGACATTTAATAATGAAAACTATTTTTTAAACTAGTTTTTGTCTTTCTCTCTAAAGAAATTCTAAAACCATACTGATTTTTTAAAATAAAAGCATGAAAAAAAAAATAAGCCTGTGTGTCAATGTTTTAATGAAAACCGAAGTTTTTCCTCAAAAGGTAAAAAAAGGAAAATCAAATTCTAGTAGCTCCACACACCCATCTTTCACTTGTAAGCAGGTTTGGCAGAGTCATTAATCCATCATTAATGGTATGTTCAGAGGTCACATTATTAAAAAGAGAGCCAAGAAAATAGAATGAGAACAGTAAATGCTTAGTTTTACTGTGCCAAAATTTGAAGTCTCACAGCACTCTACTGGGAAAAGGTTGGTCTCAGACTTCCACCAGTCTTTAATGCTTTAATATTCTTTAATGAAGTAAAGATCATTTCAAACTGTATTTAAGGTGACAATGCTTTAAAATATGCTGGAAAATACTACTGCATTTAACCAAGTGAATGTAAATTCTTCATGCAATCCAACATTGTTTTCAGGACAAGCTGAACTTTTATCATTACCAGTTGGCAAGATGATCTGTTTCCTTCAATGAAAATGTTTCATGTGTGTAAACATTTTTTTAAACATATACACTATTACACCATTATGGTATTTAATTTTTTAAAATATCTTCTGGTTTTTGTATGTTTCCCCAGTCTGGTTAAAAATGTATTTAACAGCCCACTGTTTTTTCTTTCTCATTGTATTGAGCATCATCTGAATATTAGGAGATCCTACACATATACACTGAATAAGAAGGACCAATGTGATTGTTATCTTAAGCAGTGGCAAAAAACTTTTCTTCAAAAGTATGAATTCAAACAAATACTTCACTCTGAGATCAAGTTATATTAATAAGTGACTTTTAGATTAAATTCTCTGCCCCAGTTATCATAATAGCCAGCCCATATTTATAGTCATTGCAGCAAAAATTGTTCAATTTATACTTCTGCACATTCATGAACATTTACACTTCAAGAAGTTTTTAGAAAATCAAATCACACTAATAAGTAAGACACAGTTCCTTGGTTTAGCAAGTTATGGCCTAGTTTCTCCATAAAATGTTCATAATGACCCAATTCTCTCTAAAAGAAAAAAATCACAATCATCTCTTCCTTCATGTAGATTTTTCACTAAGGATTACTGTATTTGTCTTTCATGTAAAACACATGATTCTTGTAATCAAATAATATGATGACAATTACTAAAAATATATCTTCTGTTTATAATTTAATATAACAAGAACTTATCAGATTGTATGCTGTAAAGATTATAAAGCATTTCTATAACCATCACTATATGTAAATATTTTCACCTTGCTAGTGAGCATTTTATAATTAAAAGCTCCTGTAACATATTTTGTCATTATTTTTGACACATTAGGAATAGCCCTATAATCACCATAAAACTATGTATTATAGTGTTATTATAGCTTATTATAAGTTTTGTTTTGAAAATATATGTCAGTTACTATATTTCAGCTTCATTTTAAAGATACTACCTACTTGAAAACATAAATCAGACTTTTATCTATATTTATCTTCAACTTAGTAATGTTATAAAGTGCTCTGAAGAGAGCTGTGATTGAATGAGTTTGGAGAAGAATCAGTTCACTTCAGCCAGCATAAATCCATGAAATATCATCAGTTGGCTCATTTTGTCATGTTGAGCGCTTTTACTCAACTTAATAGCACTTTATGCTATTGTTTACAGCCTGATGTTACTCTGCTTTTAGGCCATATGACACCATTTTCAGACATTTCTATTCATCAAGCCTACAAGAGGATATATGTTAAAACCAGCAGCAGCAATCATGGCAATGGTAAGACACTAGGCAAATGTTTTCCCATATAGAGAAACAGCAGAAAAAAAGAACAGTCATACTTATCTTTATTCAGTTAAACTTTCAGGAATATTTTCAGTGAGAAAGAAAATATCCAGTGAATCTTTAGATATGAGGCACACACACCACCAATACTATTGAAAAGGGCACTCTGTTTCTTTTTGACACAGTTTAAAGTCTTACACATTTTCTTGGCCATTAGCACTGAAATCGCTGCAGTTTAAAATGTTTTTCTCTGTTTACATATTGTTTGTGTACCTGAGCACACCTGTGACCTCTCAGCGGGCCACCTGAGCCTTTGCAGGTGGAAGCTGATGAGGAAATGGCCAGTGGGAGGGAGGTACAGCTTGTTACACGTGTGACTACTCCAGAATTCACACCTGCATGGATGGCATGCAAAGGAAGCTATTTTGTCTGACCTCTGAGGCAGAGAAAACAATTTCAGTCCTGTTAATGAATAAAATAATAATTTTTAAAAAATGTTCAAAGACTTAATTTAGCAATTTGACTGACAGAGTAACAAAACCAAATGTTTTGGTTCCCAGGTCACTGAAGAGATACACCCACATATGAGAAAGGCATAAAGATACAGTGCTAAGATAATCAAAAGTTTCTAATAACTTCTGAAATACCTAACAGTGTTTGCTTGTGCCTTTACTTCACTAATGCACCAATTCATAGCATTTTGAATACTTTCTGTTACTACTCTCCATCTCATAAAGAAGAGAGTAAAATTGGAAAAGGTTTGAGCCAAACAGTAGTGACAGTCAAAAAAAAAAAAAAAGTTCATTATAAAAAAATAAGGATTCAGTTTCTAAAATAAATAACGAAAAGGGAAATTGTGTGGGCCTTCAAAATCATGAATGACACAATAGATTGTGATCAACTGTTTGTACTTTCTTGCAAATTCGGAGCAATGGACCATCGGATGAACCTGATGGAAGGCAATCTCCAATAGAAATAATTCTTGATATAACAGGTCATTGAGCTATCTAGCTCCTTTCCAAAAAAATGTGTTGGGAGCTAAAGGTCTGCTTTGGTAACCCATGGCAAGCACATCTCCTTTGTTAAAGGGTTCTGGGCACAATAGTCATGCTAGAGCTCAGAGAGCCCCAGACTGAAAATACCTGGAGTCTGGAAAATATTAAACAGATGGAGCATCTCCAAGTGTTGGGTTTGTACTCTTCTCTAGCCATCTACTTTAGCTGATTTTTAGGGTAAATAAACTGTGGTGGTTTTTGGATAGTTTGTTTGTCTGTTTGTTTATTTTGTCTGATTTTTTCATTTTGTTTTTTTAATAAAAAGGAAGAGGGTGAAACCCATTATTGTTTGAATTTTTCTGTCTTCCTCTAACAAGTATGTAATTTAGAGCTAGTCCAATTTCCAGTTACCTATGACTCATTTTAGAGAGCTCTCAAAAAAGTTTTCAAGTGAAAAACAAAATACTACATCTTAAAATAAATTTCTCAAAAAATGTTCCGGTCATTTTACAGGAGCTGGATTTTCTCAATCTTTATTAAAGAGGAATACAATTCGTTTAAGCAACATTCTGGATTTTTGATACAAGGGTAATTCACACTTTGTAGTATCAGTGAGGTAGAGGATTTCTATCCACTGCTTTAAAATTAGTTTTCCAAAATAGATCACTGTGGGCATACCCAAGAATAAAAGCTTATTTTCCTAATGAAATAAAATTAAGAGATTTTTTTATAAGACTATGGCTCAGGACATAGAAAGATTAGGGATTCTGTATAATATAGATGAATCAAAAGCAGCTTTTTAGAGAGAGAACAAACTTGAAAGTTAAGAAAGGTTTTATAAGGAGATACATCAGAGGATAGAGAACAGTATTTTGTAGAGAGAGTTCAAATTCTAAGAGATTAAAATCCTATGTAGGATATCTGTCTTTCACAGTTACTCTGGCAATTATTACAGTCTTTGACATGATGAAATTAAGACAGAAGGGAAATGCAATGAGCCTGGCTCGAAGTCCAGTAGTCTGTGTGTCTCATTTCAAATATGAAAATATTTATAACATTTCAAAAATTGTTTGATTTAAGATTTCAATAACAACTGAAATAAATGCTCAGTAAAATTTCAGTTTCTATCAAGTAATTATGGCTGGTTCAGAATATGTTGCAAGTTTGGTTCTACGAATTGCTTATCTAGAGGATTTTTTTACTTTAACATGCTTTTAAAAATTCAGAAAAGCTTTCTAGCATGCACACTATCAAAGCTAATGAATTTTGATAGCTACTGTTTAACACCAAAAAAAGTTATTTAATCAATAAGAAAAGAATCCCTTGTTAGATGAAATCTAGATGGAATTTTACAAATGAGGTTTAGATCTCATGAAATTTTCAGATTTTAAGAGCCTCCATGCATTATAAAACATACATTTTTTTGCTATTATCAGCCTGATCCAGAAGGTCTGAGGGAAGGCTTAGCTGCACTAATTTCTCTGGGATTGTTCACCACTTTACAGCCTGGACCCCAAATTTCTGCATTGCTTCTGATTAAAAAACCCCATGCTTATGAAATTCTGTGCATGTTACAGAAGCACAGTGTTGGCCATAGGACAGGCTTTGCTAATCTCACTTTTATGCTCTTTACATCAGAGTTATTGCAATTACTCCGACATGCACTCTTTAAGAAAAGTGAGTACTTATGATTCCACAGCTCCCTGCATTTACAATTTTTTTTTTTTTTTTCATCAGTGTGCTGCAGCAGACAAAAAGAGCACTTTGTTAAACTGTGGAGATAAACTCAAACCGGTATGCTGACAGGTGGTGGGACAGCCTCACTAGACAAGAGAGGTTGTGATGATTAGAGTGGGGTCTGAAATCGCTGAATCCCCTGTAACAGCTGAGCTGCATGATCTGCATATGAAATGTAGCTCTTCTGTTCCACTGGAATCTCTTTCCATCCTGTACTTGGAGAAAGAAGGAACTGATTATGTGAGGTAACTTTAAAAATTACGGTCTGATTTCATATGTTTACCTTATTTCACCCTATTTTTTCCTGATGTTTTATAGCCTTTACTTTTCACCCTGGTAACAGTATTCCAAAGCTTGTTTGAATATTTAAAGAAAGAAATATCTTTTGAATAATGAAATCAAATCTTCTAATTCTTCTTCTCCCAAGACTACAGATTATCTTACTATGGTTTTGGGGGTTTTTTTATCTCCCAAATGGTATGGAATTTGAAGCCTAACAGAAGAAATGAGAACTTAACCTTTCTTTTTAATCTCCCTGTAAGTACAAAAAATGTCCTTATCTCTGTCTCTAGAAACATTTTCTTCTGTTTTTCTTTGGAGATGAAGAGTTACCAAAAAGTAAATTTTACTCATGAAATATGAAAATATTACTAAAGGATTTTTTTAAGTCAAAAGTATAAAAAAAAAAATACTGTGTCTTTTTTAAGATTTCACCTTACATGCTACTAGATGTTCTGAAGTAACAAAGTCAGCCATGAAAGAAACATATCCTGTGTATTTCACACAGGGAGAGATGACTGAGGAACATTTTGTTATTTAATGTGCTAAATCATTTCTGCCTATAAAGTACTCTTTATTTTATTATTCTGAAATGGATAAAATCCCTAAAAGAAATAGTTTTTTTATAATATATGAATATCACTAATTTCAAATAATTATTTACCAAAACACTCACCTGATAAACCTCCATTTACAAATAGTTGCACTGGTGTGAAAGTGTCTTTCATTCTATCTGCTCTATTCCCATGTTAGGTTTCCTTCCTGCTGTTGAGCAATTTTTTTCACCTTTTTCTTTTTAGACACCATCATCTAGTTCTAGTATGAGAGTTTAGATCAATCAACTAGAACTATCAGATTTTGCAAGGAGAAGCTGAATGCCTTGAGGATGGCAGTTGATATTTGTCAGTCTAATTGGAACACAGCAGTGCAAGAAAGCTGAATCTGCCTGTGAATCTGCTGAAGTCCTCTCTGTGTTAGGAGAGGAAGATTAAGGCTTAAACTAGACATTCACCTAGTAAACAGCTGTGCAACTTTATGACATTACAGTCAGCCACTAATTTGTTGTATTTCCTGTCTTCCAAATCTTATCCCCCACAGAGCTGGTTGCAAGCAAATTTTCATGAGTGTCTTCAATTAAAATAAGCTGTAGTAGATTGTTCATTTGAATTGATGTTTTAAATGAGCTTGCTGAGCTGACATCCAACTGGAAAGAAGCAAGGAAATTCTGGAGGAATTTTCAGCATTTCAACAGGGATGCAGAAGATGTCATCTCTAACTTCTGGCTTTAAGTAGAGGCTTACTCCCAGCAGTGCCAGGGCTTTGTGCATGGCTTGTGAAGAAGACAGTTGAAAACCTAGTATGGTAGTTAAAATACTCCTTTAGAAGTGACAGTAGTAAGTCAAAAATTTTCAGCCTAAGCAGAGAACTGAACTTGATTTTTCCCTCTCTAATAGTCTTCTGGGACTCTTAGACAGCAGGGAAGCTGGATCACTTTTATACAGTAAAGAAAATGCATAACTAGGCTTGTGATTCTGCACAGCATCTTGAGCTCAAAACACCTACAGATGAGGTACCCCAGCAGCTAAATTCTAGGAGCTTGATATCTTTATTGTATTTTTTTTAATCCCTAATTTTTTATTTCTCTAACGTTTCTGGATATTCCCAAAGGAGAATGAAATGGAGAGAAAGATATCAGAAGAGAAAGGGCACAATCTTGCAAGCATATGTTATGTCTGCAAGACATATGCTGTGTGGTAAACACATAACTTCATCTAAAGAAGCTACATCCTACTGGCTACAGACAGCATATCTATGAATTAATGCCTATTCAGAACTCTAACCACTACAGGCATTTTTGCCTGTTCCATAAAGGTGGAGGTTTTCTAAATATCAAATTATTAAAATTCCATTACCATCTCAATGACAAAGATTTATTCACTGGTTTTCTGCAAGGGCTTCAGCCATCGAGCCAAGATACTTCTCAGGGTAAAGCAAAAGTTTTCAATGCACTCATGCTCTCAGATAAAGCTTCACACATTTTTTCTTACATAACTGACATAAAATGAAATTAAGTGCATTACGCTAAGAAGTTTAATCTCTGCAGACCATGACATTTCTTAGATTTCTCAAAAGGAAAATTTCTTTCCCGTAGAGGATGTGAAAAGTGTATCTGTCCTATCACTGTAGTTTAAATTGGATGAATGTCATACCAAATCATGAAAAAAGTGGCATTGGAAGTAGAACATCCTTTTTTTTTTGGGGGGGGGGGGGGGGTGGGGCAAGTTAAGAACTAGCACACAGAATGACACAGAAATACAGCAGAGGGTAAAGAGTTGAAACAGCAGTCCACGAAAACTTGTGGATGTTGTTAGCTGATCTGACCTACCCTCTTTTGACCTTCAATTCTTTGTGTTAACCTACAAGCTACCTTACTCCTGCTCTGGTTATGACATTCAGGAGGAAAACTTGTTCAAAAAAGGAATAAAAACACCTTTGTACTTTTACACACATACATTTAATGGCAGAGTCATAGCCTACAAAGTCTCCTGTTGCTATTGTTTGAGCACAACATATTTGATAGGCTATATAATATTTTATACCTGCTCCACATAAATACCAAAGGTGTCCAAACAAAAACTTTCAGTCTGGTAAAAGAATTCTTCGCTTAGATCAAACAGAAGAACTCAATTCTAGCAAATCTAATGCCAGTTATGTAACCTAGGATCAAAAACACAAATAGGTTTATGTCCTAAATTGGGAGTTTTGTTAATTACACCTAGAGCCATGAGCGTCAGCTGTCACCTTTTGCTTGTGAACTTCAAGGCTCTCAGCACCTTCAGATTTCGCTTCTGAGTGCCCATGAGGTGTCTCAGTTATCAGAGAAGTGGTAATTCTCACATGCTTTTCCCTATTGCTCCTTGTCCCTGTAGCTCCATGCTGGACAGGCCTGACCTGCTGGTACAAGCAGGATAACGATAACAAGAGCAAGTCAGGAGCATTGACCAAACCCGCCAGTGGGTATGTTCATTTCAACAACCTGGGCTTCTCCACATGAACCATGAGAAAAAAGAGATGACACTTTTCAGGAGTAATGAGTACTAAGGTGACTGAGATTTTGAATGGCCAGTCTTACTTCGCCAGAGCAAAATGAGTGTAAACTGTTTTGAAAATGCAAATTAGGCTGATTATGCCTCTGACCTTTTCCTTATGTGTGCACACATGGCTAGAAAACCAAGGCTTTCCAATTCTTTGGTGTCACTTTTACAGTCAGTGAATCACCTGAGAAATAAAAAGTGAATATTTTATTATTATGCTGTTCCTGTCTCAGATAATTTTATGGTATATTGGTTATTTTCACCCTGCCAGACATCTACTGTCAGTTTTGATTGAATTGCAGGAAGCCTAAAAATTTCAAGGTGCACTTTTCTTCTTTCATATAGGTTTTTAAAAACAATGACAAATGCGTAGCAAAACTCTTTGGCTCATGTAAGTTCACTAATAAACCAGATGTGCTATGAATTAGTCCTTAGGGCCTAATATGCAAATATTGATGGTGCCGATAATCACTGGGCCCTATGTTTTATAATTCTTTTTACCTTCATTAGCTTCTATAATCTCCCATAAGAAATCCATTTTCCACTGTCATATCTGATGCATGCAACACAGCGCATATCAAGGGTTTAATGGTCTGCCTTTTGAACAATTGAATTTAATCTCCTTTATGATTCTTAGGAAGGACCAGAAGATAATAAGACCATGAGAATAGAACAGTCACTGATCATTTTCAGCCAGTGAAACCTAATACAGAGGCCAACTAGTCCCTTGAAGCAAGTTCACCTACCTATGATACACACACAAGATATTCCATCATAAATATTCTCAGGTGGTTTCCTAGTTGTAGGCTTAAGAAAAGCTTTGCCATAATTACATTACAATGAAAAAACAGTATAGATTATCAACATCAGAACCCTGGTCAAACTCTGTTGGGTCCTGCTGCAAAGAGATGATATTCAAGAATGTAGGTTAGTTCCCAAATGATAGCTTTGTACAAAGGAGACAGTAAATTATTATCATCAGCAAAGTAAACTTTATTATTGAATGAACATTCTTCCTCCTTTCAAATATTTTTCTATCTATTCTTTTTCTATATTGTTCTCAGCTGCTTAAATTATGGCCTAATCCACCCATGTATTTGCCTCTACAGGACTTTTGTCCTGTACACTGTCTTAACAGAGATAAAGTGATTATACACAAATAATTGAAAGTAATTGACAGGTCTTGCTCTGCCTTGCAGTGTAAGTCTGCTGCCACCTATAGATAAATCATAATTTTTGCAAGCAGAAGTGATGTATCATTTGAAAAAGATTACTAAGGGAGCAGTACTGCTGCTATAGAGACCATCTGTGGCAGAAAAATTAGTGGCTGACTGCACTACTGGGAACACTGTACAAAGTGTTATCAGTTCTCGGGTTGATAAATGAATCTGCCTACCATGTCAATGGTAGGTACCACTAGGGAGTAGTAGTGATAATGTGCAACAGGCAAAGAGTAAGTAAAAACAGAGAAAAAAGAGAGGAGGTCATGTTTTAGGGATGTGATTTTTGTTTTCTCTCTCAGAAACAGCAAGTTCACATTAAAGGTTATCCAACACACATACATTATTAACTGGGGACAGCAAAAGAGGACAGGACAGAATAGGGAATGTGATAAAAAAGGCTATATGCCAAATTCTCTTTTATGTTCCTTTAGCCAGCATTTTTACTTATATCATCCCAAGACTCCAAGCGCATCAGAGGACATTGAAAAATAAGGATTCTTAGGTTTTATTTGTTATATATTGTAGTTATTTTCTGATTAGAAAGTTTCTGAAATGACAAGTTTGAAAACATCTTAAAAGTAATCACAATACTCAGAGTTATCAATATTTATAAACATGATTTATAATCAAGTCTTACTTTTAATCTACTAAAGAATTCCATTAGGAAGAATTAAAACCAAAAAAATGAAGCTCCTGACTAATTACTTCAAAATCTTCTCTTTCAAGCAACCAGGAGATCATTTCATCCCAGCTTCTGGTAACCTAAATAAAAGCATTCTTTACGGCTATTTTGTGATTGGTAAAATATCAAACTGAAACTGGCAAGTGAAAGGCCTTTAGTCTAGGGTTACAGAAAAAAAAAGCAACACAGAGACTTTTTGGAATTTTGGGTTTTTTTTTCTCCTTTTCATAAACAGTTCCTAAAATTCCTTTTTATTATTACTACTTTGAAGGAAAAAAAAAGGGCAGCAGAGTAAGAGCCATAATCCAAACATAAATCCCATGCCAGTCTGAATAGATGTGGATTCAGTAAGGGAACCTGCAACAAAATTGGTAACTCTAGATGTGGGATTTGGTGTTGGAACATATTGGGTACTGCAAAACAGAAAAGCAAAGGAAGGCAAACACTTGCTAGAGAATAATTTTTATTGTACATTCCTGAGATAATACATGACAAATTTAAACAAATAATAGCTAGAATGATTTTTTAAAAATGCTTTTCAGTCCTGGATTTTTGATATTTTAAAAACAAAATTGTATGTGTAGATATTCCTTGGAAATATGTTATTGCATCAAGAAACTGCCTTTGTGCAAATTCTATTTAAATGTCCATTAAGCAATCCCCTTCAGTCTTTTCAGTCCAGTTAAGTGGGGTACAATCACAACTACAAACTTGAATAATAGTGGCTGTAACCAAAAAAAAATCATTAGATTATTAGTAATATGAGCTCTTCCTATGAATTTTGCCACCAGATATGTGCTAGGACAAGCTGTAATGGTAGGATGAAAGTATTAAAGAGCATGATAAAGATCTAAGTCAGAACACAGTAGCTGTAGGGTACTGTATTTCATTCCAGATCTGCTGTTCCTAGTTCTTTTTGACATCCTATAATATTGAGAACTGAGAAAAATAGAGCAATAACCCAAATGCAAATCATTTTAGAGCTGAAGAAGATTCATCCTCTTTAATTCATTTTTATTGCATGCAAATGACTCAACTTTAGCACACTGGCTTCTCTTTTTTGTGACAACCAATCTTCCTTTTTCAAGTCAGTTATTTCCCTTGAATAATAAATATGGACTAGGGGTTAATAGCTGTATTGGAACAGAGCACCTGAGACAATTGGTTCCCATGACAACCAAACTCATTTATTAATACTTTTTACTTATTTTGCCCTTATATTCCAAATGAATCTATTAGACATTAGTGAACCTTAAAATATCTTACAGAAAATTCTTGCAGCTATGCATCTCAGAAAGGACATCATGGACTTTATACAGAATCAATGATTTCTATCACCTGAAAATTAATTTTAAAAATGGCCAAATATGTGCTACCTAGAGACTGTTTGAGAACTTCACTTTGACACCATTCATTCATGGAATTCAGAAATTATTGATAAGGCAGATAGGCCTTGTAAGTCTTCATATATTTTGGAAAACTATTTTATTTGTAAGTTAGACGACTATGTATTGGTTATTTTTGCTGCAGAGATACACTGAGTAAGCAAACAGAAAATACATCTGAGGAAAAGCAGCATCTCATACTTGGACCAAAATCCTGGGAGGCACAATACTTGACTGCTGGTTGAACTTCGGACTGCTCCTGACTGCCACTGACTTCCTCTGGTCTTTGAAATTGATTTAATTTCTGTTCTGTGAGAATAATTATAAGTTGTCATCCTACTAGTAATAGGCATCTTGAAATTTCACTTCACTGAGTTGCATAACCTGTTCCAGAACATGTGACCCCAGTGCAGTGATCAGTGTTTCTAGAAAAAGTACTAGACAATGTTTTGTGTGAAAGCATTCCTTTTACCATTATTTCGTTTTGTTCATATTTATCTTCTCTTCCATTTAAAATAAATAAGCCCAGTATCCTGGGAGTTTCAGCAAATATCACCACCTTCCAGCTGTATACACGCTCTAACCACAAATCACATAAAGGGAATTGTCTTGAGTTTAAATAAAGGGATTTCTGTGTAAATAAACTCATAGGCCTGAAAGGCCTGAATGGCATTTTTTCTTGCCTTGTCTTCTCTTGCAAGGAATCCTTGCAAGAATGTAAGACTCCATCCTATTTTATTTTAAAATGAAAGTTATCCTTTTGTAGAGATATCATCCTGTATCCTGTAATAAGAAGGAATCAGCATCAATGAGGATACCTTGTACTCTACCTGCCTGTTGCTCTTTCTTTTCCCTCACTGGAAAGCAGTAAAGCTGAAAAGTTATATCCTACTCTTATTCTCCTCATTCATTTGTCTCAAATGCACACATAGCAGTGCTTGTGTCAGAAAACAAAGTGGTTACTGATCTGCTTCAATTACCCCAACTGAACATCATGTTCCATGCTGAAATCAGCTTGACTGTATCCATCTCTTACTGCCCCTTTCATCTACTGCTAGATGAAGAGGAAATGAGAGAGACCCCATTGATTTCTTCCATGCCTTTCCTTCTCTTCCTCTTATTTTCCTGTAGCCAGAACTGGAAATTCACTGCTGAGAGGGCTGAACTGCACTGGAGAAGGAGCATTCAAACCAGACCCTGCTGCAGTGTAGTCAGCACATACAAACATTGCCAAAGCATCTCAAAGAACAGTGCCTCAGACATTTCTCAGGGGTGCATCAAATGCTCTCAGGATAGTATTAGAGTCTGTTTGAGTTTGATCTCTGCCTCCTCTGGCCTTGCTCTCTCTCAGCAGCAGGCAAGGGGCAGGCTGTAACTCCTGCCTTCAGTGTTTGCCTCATTCCCCTGACATGGGTACTCGAGCTTAAGACAGTCTTTCTAGACCCAGATAAAATAATAATGTGAGAAGAAATGTGCCCCTTCTAGAAAGCATGTGTAGGTGTCAGTGTGGCATTAGCTCAGCAGGATTCCCAGTCAGTTGAGCTTCATTGCAGAGGTGTTGCCTGTAAGTAGAAGAGAGGAGCACTGGAAAAGCAGAAATGTACCCCTTTTGGAAACTATACCTGACAGTGGTCACCTTGCTACGTAAAATATAGCCTA
Organism: Vidua macroura; assembly: GCF_024509145.1. Classification (NCBI taxonomy): domain Eukaryota; kingdom Metazoa; phylum Chordata; class Aves; order Passeriformes; family Viduidae; genus Vidua; species Vidua macroura. Next base: position 18,205,897 of record NC_071576.1, on the reverse strand, counting down.
TGTCACAGGAGGGCTATAAATTCAATACCATAGAGGCATGACTGCAGTGGTTTATTCTGCTGAAGGAAAAGCAGAAGCAATGCTTGTCCTGAGTTCTGGATAGATGAGTAGCACACAGCATAGCCATCCTTCACTGATGAGTGCTGTGGGCTTGCCAAAGCCACAGCTTTCTACTGTGACAAAAAACAGACAGCAATAACACATAAGATTCCCAACTGCAGTTCTTGTACAGCACTCTGCATTTGGCAGAATTTAGTAAAAAACACCCACAAAAAGTCTGCATGCATCTAGCCCCAAAAGCATGCTTCCCTGCAGCACATAATACTCTTCTCCATTTCCACATCTGACTCATGCTCACAAATTCTCCAACGCTGCCACTGGTCATAACTCAAAGATTTTTTTTCTTCTATTTAAATAACAAGTCTGAATGAAACTGCAAAGATGCTGTTGCTGGCACACTGATAGTATTAATTGCAGTCACAAATTTGACAGTACTTTCTGTATGATAAATTGGCATAATTTATTCTCCTATTTTCCAGATTCTGTATGCTTGTTTTTATACCACCTGCTCTTACCAGCAGCTCATTCTGGTCCTGATCCTGAGAGGAAGGTTCCCCTGGCTATTTCACTCACTTTGGTAGATGTTTCCATATATGCAGAAGTCTATTTATGCTGAGCTTCTTATGGGATTGGAACAATTATTTTTGCTACAAAAACTAGTATTAGCATACATGCTCCATCTTTCTGCTTCTTTATTTCTGCTTGAACCCTCTGAACAGCAAAACACACAGCTAATGGACACAAACTGGATGTGTTGTTTGACTCTGGCCTGCTTTTGTTCAGATATCAATAGCAAATCAGTCTAACATTGCTTATCCTAAATACCTATCATCACCAATTGGAAGCTGCCCTTGGACTGTTAGGTCTAAATTTCTAGCTTACATCTATCTCAAGTATAACTCTACAGGAACAGTTCTGATGCAAACTCTTTGAGTCACCTTTATAATGTAAATCACTATGTAAAGTGAAGGACAATTCACAGTTGAGTGTCAATTATACTGTAACTCTTTGAAAGGAGGGCATAGGAAATACTCTTTTCAAGGAGTTTTTAAACCAAAGGCTGATACATTTTTAATTCTACACATAACTACAAGTATCACATTGCAGGGTGTTCATTCACTCAAGTTCACTATGATACTGTGTCTGAAAACAGACAACTACATAGTAGGCTGATTTTCAGATCTTTAAATTGTCTGAATTTGTGTGTCCCTTTTGTCTGTTCTCTCTCTTAACCCTTCTTTGGTACTATTAGCCATGGCTATCTCCAAGACATCTGGTTTAAGTCAAAGTCCTGAGTAAAACAATATTATTGTATTTTTTCCCTTTAGAAAAAGAAAACTTTTTTAAGGCAACTAATCAGTTTCATAGTTTTTTTGTTTGTTTTTTCTAGTTGTGTATTAACAGGATAAACTGGTGAAAGTCAAGTCTTGACTAAAATGTCAGATTTTTTGTTTGTTTTTTCTAGTTGTGTATTAACAGGATAAACTGGTGAAAGTCAAGTCTTGACATTTAAAATGTCAGATTATTGCCTTCTGACATGTTACAGACAAACCTGGAGAATGACTTGTATGGTCATCTGCTGGTCAACCTCAAATTATTATTCTTATATTATTTTATATGCAGAACCAAAAAATACCCCAAAATTTACCTAAAATACTATCTCTGGTAGAAAATATGGTCGTAAGAGAGTAACAATTTGCTAGTGATAACATAAGCCAGCGTGCTTATTTTTCAATTTTAAACCAAGTAATTTATATAGAAATGGGAAGAAAAGGAAGTTTTATTATTTCAGAATAAATTCATTCTCCTGTCTCCATTGGTACATAAAATGGAAATTGGGTAGTGCTATTTTTTCAAACTACCCCTAGTCCCAGAGACAATAATCCAATAACCATGCAGCTCACCATAAATGGATTGCAAAACTGACTTTTCATGAATTATGGTAGTCTTTCAAATAGCAAGAAGTAAAGTTGCAGCAATTTTCCATGTCTTTAATTTTACTGTCAAAAGGTATATAAGGGCTATGTCCTGGAACTGATGGATTTCCAGCAGAAAAATTAAATTTCATGTATTAATAGGTAAAAAGAGGGCTTTGCTGGTATAATTTTAATCTAATTACTAACTCAGGGAAAGCTTTTGTGAATCTGAATTTAACATTAGAATATACTGCACAATGATATTAATGGTCTACATGCTGTCCAGATTGTAGTATTGATAGAATTGTATTTCTTTCTGAAAGTAAATTTAGGTTCTTACAATAAGAAAGAATGGGAGAGATGAGGAAAAGAGTTATTTTAAGCACAGCAACACTTTAGTTTCTCTGCCAGGGGACAATTTATTTCAGCTTTTTCATCTTTCTTTGCTGCTATTGTTACAATGAATGAGTGAACTTAATTAGCACTGCAAGGAAAGGGCTATGTTCCCAAAGCTCTCTCTAAATGGGAAAAATATTTAAAGAACATAGAGCACAAAAAGAATACAAAATTTTTGAAAAGAACAAAAGAAGTGCATAAGCTTTAGTTTCCTTACTGAAATACACTTGCATCTCCAAAGTGCAGTACTATAAATATCTTTGAGATTTTCCTAAAAAATAACAGTTGACAACCTTGTTCATATATGATACTTATTAAAAAAGTTTCTTGATAAATGAATAAAGTAATCACTCCATTCTAAATTTTAAAAAAATTATACATGATGACACAACTGGGTGTATATTGGATCTCTTTATCCTATTCATTAAAGCTCATGTCTAAGTGGGAATACACTATGGACTCCTGATCATTATGAATTAAAAATAGTCTCACACTAAAGCAGCTTGTGAAGAAACCAGGAAATTTAATGTCTTTCCTTAGATCTCCTTTGAATATGGCTGTGCAACAGTTTTTGAAGAAACTAGAGTGCTTTCCATTTATTTTAGAATTACACTCGGGAATTCAGGTTGTAGATCCCCATCTATAGAAAAGAGGTGACACTTTTTCTCCAAAGCATGCTCATTCTTTTGATTTAATATTTTAAACACCATGGTACAGGAAGAAATATTGTGTCTCTTGAGGAACCACATTACTCAGCTGGAGCCTCAGAGTCTACCCCTACCAATAGAAAGGATCCCTCTATACCATACCACACTACATCTAAAACTGAGTGGGGCCTAAGCTCTCTTGACACCACAAAAGGAAATATGAAGACAGATTTTGGATCACCAGGACTGAAAATGTTTCTAAGTGAAATAAAAACATGACAGAGCTATAAAGCCTTCATATACATTCTTGTAAATGTTAAAGATTTAGCTGATATATACATATACATATGTATAGATATATATATTTGATGATTTTCTACCTGATACTCTGTAAGAATAATGAAATATTTACCAGACAGCAGCAAGTATAACAAAAATCCCTCCATGAATTGGGTTGGAAGGCTTCCAGAACCACGCAGCCGATATTTTGTTGTGGTTTTGTTGTATATTCCCTTTAAGTCATGTCAATGTCATACCTTGGAGAGAAATGCTCAGAGTTATCTTTAAATAAGTGACTTTCTTTTCAAATATTTGTGGCACACAGTAGGAAGCTCATTTTAAGTACCTGATCATGGGTCTTCCTTAGACATGATTTGATGGCAAGAAACAATGATGATGGTCCTGGTGATGAAAATAGCGATGGTATAAGTGTTTTCTGTTAAACAGTAAATTATAACTGCAAAATTCTGCTTACAATCAGAAAAAGTACATATTACAGAAGCAAAGTAATATGTATAGAAACATATGTCAGCCTTGGGGCTGACAAGGGGGTGGAAGAAAAATGCCACAAAAGGACACAGGCTGGTCATGTCCATACTAAAAGAAGCTGACCATGACTAAATGATGTGATATCAGTATAATCATTCTGATGGCTGCAATAAGGAAGGCCATTACCTGCAAAGTGAAGTTGAGGAAACCTAATAAAATCTAACTTCCTTGAACATTTTGCAATCTTCCCTAAATAGTATTATAGTGCCATGTCCAATTTGCATCTCTTTTCTCACATATTTAAACAGAACAGGTAGTGACACACTGTTCTCTTTTCAAATGAAACAACTCAATGACCTGTCTTATTTTGCATTCAAAAGTAAATGTCCAGTTCTTTATGAAAAGGTTATTTTTAGCTGATATATTTTTTTCTTTGGGAAAGGAACTCAACCAGTCTCTTTCTCTATGGTATCTGTTTATATCTCTTCTGACACTACTATAATTTCATTCTGTTATAAGGCAGGTAACATGAAAACAATATTCAACTCATCAGTGTTGCCATTACCTTCAGGCCTCATTATTGCTCAGATATTATTTTAAATTCCCCAAACTGTCCCATCATGCTTTCTCCAAAAATACCCTACTCCCTCAGGCTAATCAGCTGCTGCTCTTCTGCTCTGAGCACCAGGAAGCTCCCTCTTCCAACAGGCCCCAAACATCTTACCATACCAAAAGCAATCTTTCATCTGTGTTGAACTGCTGCTTTGTCTCCGGCACATGAACCTTGCTGCACTGCTCTGTCCCTCCTTAACTTCCAGTGAAGGCATTTATAATATTTTAATGACCTCTTCTGCTCAAGCAGTGAATATGCTGCTCTGTTAGACATCTAATAAATCCAATACAATATCTTCTATCTGAACTTTTAGAGCATTTCTACTTCTAAAAGTCAGCCATTAAACATTTCTAGTGCTGTTCAACACTTTCTTTTTTTCTTTTTTTCAGGGAAAATCCTTTATTTTCGTTAGTTTCAAATAAAATTATCAGCAACATCACACACTGTTCTGAGAGATGAAATAGATCCAGGTGAATAACTAATTTAAAAATGTATAGGCTGTTACTGTTTTCTCCTACAATGAAGTGCTGACATATTAATTTCTTCACTGTCTTGTAATTTGATTTCTCATAATCTGCAATGTCACTCCCATTAATAGCTGCACAAAGAAATGACAAGTGGTCAGCAGAGCTTGTGCAGGGATGCTTAAAAGTCACGCATTACTCCCTGAAAGCTGTGAGATTAACACATCTACTTCAGACACAGGAATAGTTGGCCTCTAATGGATTGTCTGTTTACTTTGTTGCTGCTCTCTAAATCCTATAAAAGGTAGCTTTTTACAACTAAAATAAATAGTCACTTTTTGAAATCCATTAAAAAGGCTAATTGCCACTCTTCCCCCATCAGCATTTAGGGCTAAATTTGCCTCATCTGTTTTAGGTGGGAAGGCACAGAGACAGTTTTCCTCTTTTGCAATAGTGCTGGGCTGAGGAGAGCACTGCACTGTGAGGGTTCCCATGGATGGTGTTGATTTCCTTGGCATCTGGGTGTGTGCAAAGGCCAATCCCAGCAGAGGCACAAATCCAGATGTCCCACTGAGAAAATGGTGGTGGCATACCCATGTCAGGGCTGCCAGGATAAGTGATGGGCTCTGCTGTGGGAAAGGACTGTTTCATTGATCATTCTGTATCATATCAGCTGTACTTAGGAGTAAATATGATTTTAAATCCAGATATTATATGTCATCATGGAAAGCTTTCAGTGGCAAAAGAAACTTCATCAATGTAAATAGAAACACTGACTCAAGAAAATGTCCATTTTATGATTAGTGATTTGCAAGACTTATTCATATGCCTTAGATGAACAGAAAGGAATGGTCATACTTTGGAATATTTAATATGTTCAACAACTGATAATGATTTTGAAGTGAAGGTGCATTTTAAACTCATCTTCAAAACTGAAAGACATCACCATCTGTGTCATTTGCATGTCTATCACACCAAAAAGTCAGACTCTCAGCATGTCCAACAGCAGTTCAGTAGAGAATTTCTTAAAGCATTACAGCAGTGAGTGTCATACTTGAAGGTGTGAATTTCACATTTTAAGGACCAAATTTCCTATGTTGAACCCATGCAAATTGTATGTTGGCTGCTAATGAAATGAGTTTTAAGCTATCACAGACCAAAAGTATTGAAAAACAGAAGTTAAAAAAAGTACTGGCAAACTAAGTTTAGTTTTCCATTTTACACAAACAATTAACTCAGGCTACGAAAAAGCAGCTTTTTAAAATAATACAGGGAACAATGGCTTATTCTGTATATAAGGTGGGCAAAAAAAGGTCTGATTACTGTCACTCAGGGCTGTATCCGATTCATAATAACTGCATTCTAGTTCAAGAGTGTGACCTTTAATTAAAGTATGTTAAAATGTGAAGAGTATGAGAAAGGTTTCTAAAGCTAGCCTTAAAGCCTCTTTCTCCATTTGTTAAAACAATTTAGTAATAACAAATCAGTCTCATGGCTGATTTGAACAAAATTTTGACAAAATGAGAAAAATGGTACAGCAAAAATTGCAGAGATGATGTCTCTTGAAACCTAGGCTTGTGTTTGTGTAAAAATATGCCTTCATTCTTCTGTTTGTCTGAGTACGTGCTTTATTTATAAAGACAGTGACAGAGACAGCTATTTACCAGCAATTACATTTTCCACAGAGACATTAGTGTTGTTCTTGTATTTATAAACCATTCAAAATGTATGAGAAAATGGAATGAGGAGGGGGGAAGGGTCAGTGAGGCAATAACTTAAAAATTAAAACTGCAGCACTTTGCATCAATTTTTAGCATGTCAGATAGTATCTGTACCATCTCCTGGAAACATTTGGAGAATTCTTATCATCACATTATCTCCCAGGTAGCATTTCCTCCAATAAATAAAAGAACTCTCTGTTTAAAGATAAAAGTCAGAGTAATTATGAACTTGTTCAAAGGATCCATTTATGGATTATTAACTTGTTCAAAGGATCCATTTATGTCCATGTATGGACACTTACTTCCAGGGTTCTTTGCTGCATGTTTATTCTTCCCTTTTGCTACATTCAGCTGCAATTTCCTTGCTGAAGTTCTTTGTTTGTTTTAGAGTAATTAAGGACTCTTTACACTCACAATGGCTTCTGACCCAGATAATTTCCCACTCATCTGGGCAATAACAAATGGTTTTACATTTCTCTTTATTTTTTTTCAGTTAAGATGACATACAGTATCTCATTGCATTCAATCTAGAGTTTTCTAAAACATACATTTGCCTTGCACTTGAATTGATGAAGGGAATCAGAAGGGAAGATGAAAGCAGCTTTCATCTGTGGCCTCTGTTCTAGAAGGACAGACACTCTCTCTAGTCCTGCACATATAGCATGAGAGGAATGGAGCACTTAAGCCAGCAGTAGTGCTGGAAAAAAATTTAAATGTGCCTTCACTTGAGATGGTCACGTTAAGGCACATTTAAGCTGTATAGCACTTTTTACTGGCAAGATTTTCGAGTGCCCTTCAAGGATAGCATTTAATATATCTGCTTTACATATAAGAGATAGGGGTAGTGAGTAGCCAGGCTGGGTCATTTGGTACTATATATTTTCAATGATGATGCAGAAATCAAAAATGTAAACCATAACCAATGTTAGATATAAATAATAAAATCCAGCCTGAGTTCACAGACTATTATAATTGTATAAGAATTGTTTGGGTTTTTTTCAAAGTAGATAGTCTTTTGCATGACTCTGGAATTTCATAATTATTTTTATTCTCATTCTTACTCATGATGTCTGACCCATTGCAAAAAAAAATTCTCTTCCACCCCACCAAAGACATGTAAGGAGATTATATTTGTGACATAGAAGTATCATCATTGTGATATAGTAGTGTCATGATTTCTTACTATTACAAGATGAAAAATATGCTATACTACCTGTGAAGTACATGATGACTACAGAACACACTATATCTTGGGAGGCATTTTGTATTTTATAAAATTGGATCTGGTCACTGAGAGAGCTATGATGAATAAAATCATGTCACAGAAAATATTGTTCACTGGAGGATACTTTCATAATTTTTTTACGGCATTTTTGAAAAATGAAATTGCCCATAACTAGAAAGCTAGCTCCTGATCAGCTCTCTGCATCCAGTAATGTCATTCTCTCAAGAGGTACTCCATCAATTCTAAACTTCCCTTCTTAATCAGATCTAATCATTATAAGTTTTGTGGTGCTTTCCTTTAAAAACAGAGTGTCTTTGCCAAAGTCCACCACTTCATTTAATTATTGTCTGTGTAAAATTTCTTTCTCTTTCAATTTGGGTGAACTAGTCACAACTTTTTATTCCTGAAGTAATTTATAATAAATTTTCTCAAACCATTTTTGCCTTCTTCTCAAGCCACGACTCTTCAGCAGCTATTTTTATTTGGTCTGATACATTCTCCATCTACTTCAGCAAAAGAGGAGGAGAGTAAATCAAATCCAATGAACTTTTTTAGATCCTGGAAGTGTTTCTATTTATATATTTATCTTGTTGAGTGTATCACTGTTAGAAAAGACTAATTAATAATTAAGTAGTTCATTAAAATGGCTAGGGTTATCCCAGCTACTGTGGTATAAAAATGATTAAAATGTTATATATACATATTCTCCAATGAAGATAAAATGAATGAAACAACTCACCACTGTTTTTTCATTTTGCCTTTTAATTTGAAAAGCTTGTCCAAAAATAGATATTAGCCATGTTAATACCTGTAGTCCTTGCAGAAAACTAGTAATTGCTTGTTTCCTTATAAATGTATAACACTTAATACAATGTGTTTCCTGATTCCTTCCAGGGGGAGGGGGATGACAGGGTGAGGAGGGGGCTTTATCCCCTTTCTATACATGATGCATTATTTCTTTAAAATACACATACAGAAACACACACTTACATAAAGTCACATCTGGGTTTCACATTTCTGAGTCACCCTTTTTTTTTATATGCTAACCCATGCAGAGCTGCCCTTGGCAATGTCCTTTTTTTTTAGTGCTGTGTCTGTAGTGTGGGATTCCTGTATTATATGTTATTTGCTAGCTGTGTTCTGCTTGCCCAGAGGGAACTCATCAGCTACAATCCATCTGCTTATTCACAGCTCCCTCATTGATTATTCATGAAGTAGCTGCTTTAGAAAGCAGGTATTGGTCATATTAGTGATGATAACCTGCATGCACCAAAAACCTAAGTGTTACCATCTCTGCTGCTTTGCCATATGTGACCTTGAGAGCAGCTGGGCTCTGTGGCACAGCCTTGGGTTCCATATGCACTCAGGAGTTGCTTTGCTGTGTTGCATCAGTAACTTCACCCATTAGCATGGGTTCTGCACTTATGGATGACGTTCTACCTGCTTTCATTCAGCACGGGAAGAAATGATACTCGTGTTGCTTAGGAAAATAAACAACAGAATAGAACTAAACAAAAAACCCCAACAATAAAAAACACCATCCCAAAACTTTCATAAGACTCAGATTTATGTAAAGATAATTTTAAAAAATATGCAAAATGAAGAAAAGAAACAAACAACCAAAACTGGAAAGGCCTCACACAACTGGCCCATTAAACAAACAAATATCTCTAAACACCAGCTGTGGAGACTGCTGAAAGATACAATTCTGATGAATTAACATGTGCTCTTTTGCCTTAGGTATTTGCCAGACCTTCAGCCCTTCTCCTTCAGGTATCTCTAACCTATGTGCTGTTTAGTATAACATACTCCTTCTTCTTGCCCTGAGACCTTTCTACTGCTTTTAAATACCAAGATCATATCATAGCATCATGCGATTATAGAATCACAGAATGTTAAGGAGTTGGAAGAGATCCTAAAAAATATCTTGTTCCAAACCCCCCATAATGGACTGAAACACCCTCCACTACAGCAGGTTGCTCAAACCTCACCTAACATGGTCTTTAACACTTCTAGGGATTGGGCATCCACAGCTTCTCTGTGCAACCTTTTCTGGTGTCTCAGCATGGTGCTAAATCTTTTGAATTACTAATATACAAATAAATGGTTTAGATATTCAGATGTTCTAAAAAACATGTGTCTCATTGATAAAAAATAAGAAAAATAAATTTTTGCTTATATTTCAGATGGCAATCTTGTCTTTCTTTCTTTTTTTCTGGGGTAAAAAGAAGTCCATCAACGTTTTCTTTCATCTATTGCCTAAGAATTCATTTTGTCAAAAGATAAAAGGATGAATGTTAGCCAAGAGAGATGATTGGATTTTCTTGGCAGAGAGAATTCTTTCACATGTCATCATTGATTACTGGCACTGATTTTCCATTACAGCTGCAATATAGCAGCACTTCACTGGTTAACTCTGTGTCCCTCCTATAGTCATAGAATAAATTTTTCCTTCATGTTTTGTCCATTAAGCTTCTAGGCTAAAAGATAATGATGTCTCAGCACTTGTGCATGAATTACTTTAAGAAGGAGGGGCAAATACTTCCTTGTTTTATTTGCATTCCAAGAATCACATTTATCAATCCTGTCATATTTTGGTTCAGTTTAGACTATATTCTAAAATAGCATCCATTGGGATCAAGACTGTTAATTAAAATATGGTATTTACAGTGGTTGAAATATAAATAGCAAAGTCTCACCATAAATCCAAAATTAAATGGCAGATATTACACTAAGCTTAATCAGCATACTAAAAAGCACCAGTACACTTCTTGGAAAAGTGATCAGCCTGCTTGAACCTGTAGGCAATACTGCCTGAACAATGGTGATTTTAACCCAAAAGGCAACTATGATTAAAATGAATTTATCTCACAGTGCAAGTGGACTCCACTAAGCTTAATTAGTCCACACTGGTGGTGTTCTCAAGGACTAAGGCTCTGCAGATGTGCAGCGACTCGTGCCATATCTTCCATAAGCCCATGTCCATGTTATCATCCCAGGGAGAGAGCAGTGGTGGAGCTTAAGCTGGTGAAAGAAATATTGTGAGACAGAGTAAAAGTAGATAAAATGTTTATTATTTATTATCACCAGCACTGCTGAAAAATGCTGAACAAGTGCTGTGGTTCTATCTACAAATTATAGAAATTGGAACTGAACACATTTTCTCACATTGTTCTCCAGATATAGCTCAGTATTGCTCTGGAGGAACATCATTAGAAATATGTCTTATTTTTCATGCCTTTCTCCATCCTGTAATTCTCTCTTTTGAGACTACCCTAGGTTCTGAACCATGAGAAGGCTAGAGGATGTTCTTGTGCTTCTGCTGGAGTCTGAACTGAGGTCACTCCACAACCATCAGTGGTTTGACTTTCTCTATAAGCAATTGAGAATTAAGCAAATCTCAATTTGCATGCAGAATGGTGAAAGTCTTTATGTCTCATTCTCACACCCTGAGCCTCTGGCTTTCAACCTTCCTTCATGAGATAACTTATATCTTTATTATCTTGTTTCCAGTCATTTTAACAAGACTACTTTCTTAAGATCATATTAGAGAATGCTTATGCTACTTCTTAACTCATGATTACAGCTTCTCAGTACTGTGGGCTCTGTTTCCTCTGTGGTTCCGGTACCCAGATGTGCCTCTTAGCTGTGGCCCAACCATCTGCATAAGGGGAAGAAACAGGAATGTTCCCCATCCCCCATTTGCCCTGATTTTCCATGAAAACAGTCTGAAGAGGAGGGATCTGTGCTTCAGCAGTGGGGAACCAGGAACATGAGATGCTGCAGGGAGTGCAGCTGCACCAGGGCATAGCTGCAGTCTTTGAGGGAGCACTGTGGAGGTAACTGGCAGATGTGGGCTCCTTAAGGAAACACCACCAAGGATCCATTTACAAGCTGGTGACTTTTGTGCTTGAAAGGGGGGTGTTTCTAATTAGGTATGACTGATTTCTACAGTGAACGAACACATTTTCTCAAAGCCAGATTCATATCCTTGTCCTTATGCATTTTTTAGTAAATGAGATACATGTAAAGACTTTGCATTGTTTTTCTTTTTTCTTCTGAATTAACTTCCTAATATATTTTGTCTGCCTGCTCATACTGACTTCTGTTATCACAGATAGAAATACAGCTTCTTCTAACAATGAATATTTAAATGTAATGAATTTTTTATATCTTATAAGATTGGATCTCAACTTGTCATAAACATGTGTAGATTATGATTAAATTTACTGACTAAATACAATCTCTGCTGTATTAAATGACATTAAAAAAAGGGTGAATCCAAATCCTCCTACAGAAAAGCAGGGTAATAAATGAATCCAAAGACAAGCTGCAGCATCTGGTTTGGTTATTTGGAGGTTTCTATTCATTGTTTCATGAGGGGAGGTTTTGGCACAGTTTAAATTACACTGTTTGGGGCTCTGACCCTGCTACTTTTACTCAGGTGTGTCATTCCATTTATGATATTAGCCTGAATGGGAACTGCAGAATTTGGATATTGGACCTGATCCAGAGGGGGATTCCTGTTGTCTGGAAAAGACTTTAAAACAAGCCTTTAGAGAAACAAAATGGTTTATCTCACACAGCTGCTCAAAGAGCCAAGCAGCTGCCCTAAAGGCTTCTCTGAGCTTACCAGCTCAGTACCAGAGTACCAGAGTCATGCAAAGGGACTGAAATCAGGATAGCAAGACCTTTCATCAGGGCATAATTAGGGCAGTATCACAATGTCAAGGAGCATTTTCTTATAACCCACACAATCTTAAGATCAGGTTAATAAATCCAGGAATGGAGGGATCCTGTTAAAAAAATGTTAGCCCTATTATAAAAATGTCATAGATGTGTGAGATTCATAGTACAATGCTATAGAAAGCACCAATTGCTAACCTTGGCCAGAGTAGAGTCTCTCTCATCTCACATGGACATGTATATCTTTGGGAATTTGAACTCCCTGTAACCTTCCTGCATGACTCCCAGGGGATATATGAGTCCAGAAGCTTATAAGCTGGGAGTTTGTTTACAAGCTTCCATCTGCCCCTTTCTATTCTTGATGAATCATGCATCGAGTACTATCACATTCTAGATCTGCTTTATGTCTGCTTCTCTGCTAAGAACACTAAAAAAATACTGCACCCAGACATAAGGCTTCAAAACCATAAACAAAGTAAAATAAAAGGATTTAAGACAGTGTGCTGTGATTTTGTTGGGTTTGTTTGGGTTTTTTTATATGACTTCCGCAAATTTATAAATCTGTCCTTTCCATACAGAAGAGATGAAGTTAAAGTGCACTCAAATTCAGAGAATAGATGTCTAAGATACTTATTCTATCCATCTACAACAGCAAAAATATGTTTGCTTATTCAAATCCAAAAAGAGGTGCTGTATGGCTTGTTTCAGTTAATAGCAAAAGAGCACAGTTCAGACAGGAATCCAGCAATGCAATGTTAATGAGCTTTGATGTCTTCTTGAAATATAAAAATGCCAATTCTTTGAGACAATGATTATGTTTGAGGAAATCGCAGTCCCAGAGTGGTCTAACCCAGTAGGTAGCTAAACAGCACACAGCTGTTTGCTCACTCCCCAGCAGAGGGACATGGGATAGAGTTGGAAAAAAGGTAGAATTTGTGGGTGGAGCTAAAAACAATAGTACCGAAAAGTAAAGAAAAATAATCATTATGATAAAAGAAACTACAAAACAAATGATGCACAGTGCAACTGCTCACCATCCTCTGACCAGTACCCAGCCCCTCACAGCTAGCTCCTCACAGTTTCATTGTTCAGCATGGTGCTATATTGTATGAAATAGCCCTTAAATCAGTTGAGGTCAACTATCCTGGCTGTGTCCCCTCCCAGTCTCTTGAGCCCTGCCACCTTCCTTACTGTCAGGGCAGCATAAGAAGTTGAAAAGCCCTTGACTTGAGAGTAAGCAGTGAACAGCACAACCTAACTATCAGCATGTTATCAACATTATTCTCATCCTAATTTCAAAATACAGCTATGTACCAGCTACTAGGAAGATATTAACTCAATCCCAACTGACACCAAGGTAAAAAAAGAAGCAAAAATCAAGGTATTGATGTGAATTGCTGCTTGTTATACAACCATCTGTTATGAAAATTTAAGTCCCCAAAAGGTCTGAAATTCTCCTTTTGTAGTCATGCAGATGTGGAGATTATTAAAAAAGTGTGTGAGGAGAACTTTGTTTTACTGCTTCTGCTTCCTTAGAGTCTTCTTCACTGTACAAAAGAACTATTGTTTTGAGTCAAATTAACTCCAGTGGGTTTATGTAAAGGTTTTCCAGAGACAAACAACACTTTATAACAAGAGAATTAAGAGGCTACTTAAGACATTGTTAAACATAGTCAATTTAAAAAACATTTTAATCTATTCCATTGCATTTTACCCCCCCACACACTTTGGATTTAGTTAATGTGATGTACTCAGATATTTTGTATCCTTGGGACACATAAAATAAAGTCTTAATGTCTATAAAATAAATGCCCGTAAGGATTTAAATTAATATTGTTAAATCCCAATTTTCAATTAATTATCATATTTTTAAAAGATAAGCTTTAAAAATCTGGATCTGGTTGCTTATTTTTCTTGTTTTTTGAATGCTAAGTCATCTGGTGTATAATATGTATATGTATTACGATTTGTATCTGGTAAATACAATGGCAAAACAAGAAAAGTTAGGAGCCTCACATAATCACAGTACACCAAGCACTGTGATTTTAAGAAAAGGCTTAATTTTTATGACAATAATAATTTTTATGACAACAATAATTTTTATAACAATGACATTTGACAATTTTTGTAAAACTCTAAACTGTTATGTCTGGATCCTTATCACATTGGTCCCAGAACATTTCTATTTCTAAACTTTCATTTTAGATATTCTAACATTTTTATTGTCTTGTTTTTACTATTTTTTTTTCATTTTGTGCTTCACTTAAGTTAAATAAGGACAAAAATTAAGTTAGTGAATAGCAGGAATCCACGTTCCAAAATCATTCATTTTCCTTTCCTTACAATCAAAAAAGCCTAACAACCAAAGAGTAGAAGTAAATTGGAGCCTTGCTATTATTTGTTGCCCTTTTATCACTAATTATGATACAGTAGGAAGTCCACCCTTACACGAGTTTAGCCCCTGTGCCCCACAATTGGGTAAATAAATGATCAATCTTGGGCCTAATTTGCAGACTACTGAAAGTATATTTTTCCTTTCTGCTTCATAAACAAATAATGTATTTTTCCTACATATTTCAATATCATTCATGCTTCAAATTTATACAGTTGTAACTTTTTCAATAAATTTTCCTTAGAGCTGAAAAA
The DNA here is from genome assembly GCF_024509145.1 of Vidua macroura. NCBI lineage: Eukaryota > Metazoa > Chordata > Aves > Passeriformes > Viduidae > Vidua > Vidua macroura. The sequence continues at coordinate 18,190,755 of NC_071576.1, read as the reverse complement.
TCCTCATTGAATAATACATTGAATAATCTGTTTATTCCTGTACTGTTTGCCAAACAGCCGGAGGCACAACAAATCATTATTGAATGTGTTGGGTATTTGAATCAATAAGATAAGCATCTTTATATTTGGGGTTTTTTTTTAAATGAACAGAATGAAAACAAGTGTTTGGTTGTGAATGGTCAGTTAATCACCTGGAATAGTTTTTGAACAAATTATGAAACAAAACCACTCCTAGAAAAATTATTAGTGCATTTGCCAATCTATTATAATATGTAAAGCACTATTTACCACAGTATCTAAAGATGCATGAATGTAGCTGTTTGCATCCATTACTGCCACAACCACAGGTTCAGAACCCATAATACTGATATCCTTACTCTTAGCTTAATGTATTTTTCTAATCAGTAGATCTCTCTGTATTCACAAAGGAAGGCAGTGTTATTATTTTTATTTAATAGCTTTGGACACTGAGATGCTTGGTATTAACACAGCTTGTTTGAAGCTTCTCCCATTCTTATCATGATTACTCAGTTTCTTCCTTTTGTAACAATCTTTGTGGATGCTTCCTACAAAATCAAATAACTATGCCACAAATTTTTTCTTTAAGCTTTCCTACAACCATGAAATAATTTTGTGCAGAAATGCAATACTGCATGTTCACCTACAGCTTTGTCATTGCCTTGAAGAAAGCAGCTACTGGAAGTGATGAGCAAATGTAAAATCTTGTTTTTGCACAATGAGCAGTTACTGTATGTTATACTTCTGGATCACAGTGTTCTCTTCTGACTTGGAGATATTTAACAAATAATTTAGTCCTTTTGCTAGTCATGACTTCCATATTTTTTAATCTTTCATTAGGTTTTTTCTTAAGTCTCATTAGGGTAATTCATAAATTGTATTGATGCCTTGAGAGGCTACCTAGAACAGAGGCTATAGAGTGTTAAAGTAATAAAGTAGGTATTTATTAAAAAGGCCTTCAAAGGACACACCTTGGGCAGTACAAGAGCCCAGCCAAGGCTACACCCAAGATGGAGCCCAAATCACGAGTTTTCACACTTTTATAAGTTTTGGTCTATTTACGTATTGGGGTTGTCTAACTGCAGCTTCAGGTTATGAAGTCCCATCCTCCCAGACTGCTCTCTTCAATTTCCCATTGTTTATACTTTTTGGGCCTGAAGTTGCAATGATATCCTTGGTTCTTGGGCTGGAAAAGGATTGTTTTGTCTAACTGAACTGTGATGGAAATTTGTTAATGCTTTGTATGAAGTTCAGAATTATATAGTAATGCAGTACAGAATCTGGAAAATATGAAAGCTAAAACTTAAGGCATCAGTATAGTCAGCTGAAGAGTGGGAAGAATTTAGTGACCATGTTGCAGATAGTGAAGAAATACAGAGTTTAGTCCAGGTCATTGTCCAGATAAAGGATCCATGTTTAATTTCTGATGTTATGGCCCTTGCCAACAGTGCCATATAAATTGAATATTAGGTCTAACCATATGTGAGTTAATCATAACAATATAAGTTTAAGTACTGAAACCATACTGTGTTCTGATTGTATTTACTCAGTCATCCCTGTATTTCAGGATTTCTTCATGTATTTTCATCCAAGGTCAGATGCATTTACTACCTTGAATTTAGCATGTGCTCAGGTACAGGATGAAGAACCACACCAAGTATGCATACCAATGGAAACAAAGTCATCCACAATGAAGCTCAGAAGTTATTCTGTCAAGAGCTTTTTTCCATCTTGATTTACCACAAGCAGGTTAATAAGTCAGTCAGTTCTGTGGGGTTTTCCTTCCATAGCAGTACCTGATCTTTCTTTCACTGTTTGGCTGAATCATTTGTCTGCACATTTCAACTGTGGAGTTACAGATTTTGATCTATGGGTTAAAATCATCTCTCATTCAGTTCTTACTACATATGTTAACTAGATTTTCTTAATTAACTAGCACTTCATTATGTTGTTTCAGTGTCCCCACTGGTTCTGGTTGGGACCAACACCAATAAATTGCAGCAATTACCCTGTCTTGTGGAAGGTTCAGTTATCATCAGTTTTTCCATCATAATTTATAACCTGAAACAGCAATATTGGACAGATCTACATTCTGATAGCTCCCTTATGAAGGAACAGTTTTCTAACAACAGAACTGACACAAACTGAAGAAAAGGGACTTTTCCTCAGTACATTGATTCCAGTATCATCTGTGAAAAAGAGGGTGTGGTCTAGTGCAAAGTGCAGTGTGCAGATACAGAATAGGGCTTGATCCTTTTGTTTTGATGGTTCTGATACCAAGTCACAGGAGTAAAATCCCAGTCCACTCTGACTGATGAAGGAGTTATAGTATCCTTATTTCCTCTGTACAACACTGAATTTCCACGAAAAGGAAAATTAACTTCAAAACACTGAAGTAACAAAAACAGAGTAATACTACCTACATTTGAGAATGTAACCTCAGCGTGGATCTGCTTCTGGTTAAGACTGAGTTTGCTCTTCCACTTTTCCTTTGTACAACTCTACCAGCTCGCCCTAGCTGACACTTGATCTGCCTTGTAAATGTCACTTTTAAAGGTGTTCTTTGTGCTCCAGTGGGACAAGCTCAACACTATTCATATTTATACTGGGAAGAATGGGTGAGCATGACTATTTTTTTTCCTTTCATTTCAGCATACCTGAGTGTTCTGTGAAAGACTGCTTCAAAATGATCCAAAATGAAAACTGTGGGACAAGAACAAATATGAGAAGACAATAAAAGCTTTTCCCCAAAACCAAGCCATCCTGAACACCAGGATTTTATGAAACACACATAAACACACACACCCTCAGATTGATGGCACAGCTTTAAAAGCAGAGCATCCTTTTTTTCAAATGTTTTTTAAATCTCCATTTTTTTCTATTAGTGAAATCTGTATTTATTGCATATTTGTAAATCAATTATCCCATCAAAGAAAACAGGTTTTTAAATGCTGGGCATTTTTCTGAAACTGATAACACCACCAGAAGAGGAATAGTTTTAACTACAGGACACCATTAAATTTCCTCAGCTCTTGGAAGGAAATTTGTCTGCAACACAAGCATTCATTTAGAAACCTATCTGTAAAATATGTTCACATTAATGGATTTCAAAAAGCAGGAATACTTTACTTTGATAGGATAGTGACAATTCACTGGCTTGGGTTTTACAGTGCTAGAGGGAAAAGGCCTTTGAAGTATCTCTTGGACATATTTTCTGTCTTTCATGCACCAATGTTTTTCTTGTTGTTCAGTGGTCATATAACCAATTGATTATCATCATAACCTCATAAATGTTGCATAGTCTTACCCAAAGGCAGAGAGCCTGAAATCCACCAAAGCTGCTGTAGTTCTGCTTAATCTACTTCAGGTACTAGAAGCAGTCTGGCTAGGGAAGGCTGGAGATCCTGCCAAGTTAAATGTCCTGATGTCCTGTTGAGTCTACACAGACCAGCTTAGAACCACAGGATGACAGAGTGCTTCTCCATAAGCTTATGAAGTTGTCACTGCAGTTACCTAGGATGTGGTAACATGTGTCTAAAATGTCTATTTATATGACCTCTGCAAAGTCTTGGTTTAGTCCCAGGTACGATAATATGGAATTTATGTTCTCCAAACTCCTATTTTTTTTAATTTATATTTTGTATAGCTCTTGAAGTACATTTTCTCTGATATTTAATGGATATTTTCACTTAATCCAATATGATAACCACATATTTTCTAAGCTGCACTGCTTTTCCCTCTATAATTTTAACTCCAGGATTCAGATGCAGACTCTCTTCTAGCCCACAGGGGTGAGAAAACACTCTCAGAAATTATATCTGGAATGCAGCTTCTAGCATTTAGATATCTATGCTGTCAAGCCTTGCAGTTTTATAAATGCTTTAAATTATTATATACCATTTATTCATTAGTTTCATTATATAGTTTGTGCTCTACTCATCTCACTTGCATAACTGCCATGGTGTTAGTGCCAGTAGAAGTTAGTTAGATGCTGGGGCAGAGCTATGAAGCTCTGAGAGTTTCAGCATAAAGCCACTATCTGTACCCATAAAGGTGCTAAATAAAATCAATGCACTGTACTAAGAAGTCCCAGTGTAATACAAATGGGGAAAGCTCTTAACCCTCCATTTGAAGACATCCCTCCTGATTCTGTGGTTTAGAGAAGAAAAATGCTTTATATGCACAGAAAGGCAAAGATCCAGGAAACAAACACAACTCCCCTCACCTTCTGAAATCTGAGTTTCCCACAGGGAGCAGGGGAAGCCTGCAACTCCCAGGCTCCATGGGAGGACATGCTACCATTCCAATAGCCAGTCTCCACGAAGAGTGATAGTGTGATGTGGCTTGCTTTTCACTTTCTCTGTTTTTTTCTGCCTGCCCCTTCCTTTTTCCCAGATGTTTTGAATCAGGTCTTTCCTTCCCAACTTCAAACACTTAAAAAGGAAATGCTGTCAGGTGTCTCTAACTATACTCAGCCTGTCTTTAATAGCCTGTATCAATGTCATCTGAAACACTGATGTTTTCCAGGGAACATTTAAAGAGCTTGCAAAGATGTCAAAGATATTTATTTAAGAGCTCCCTTGAAAACACCAGCTTATATATGAATTCACTCACATTAATTACCACTATCATTTCAAAGATGCAATTCTGCATTTTTTAACTCAAAGCCATTGTGTGGAAAAGTGTATAATGAAAATTATTACACTAAAAAGAAATCCTATTTTTTATTTTTGCTAGAATTTAAAAATGAGACTATATTAAACCATTTCATTCTTAACAATATCTTCATCTCCCTACTGCACAATTATTTTTATTTATATAGTTCTGAAATTATTTTGGAAAATTATGACACATTTTAGCATATCCTTGTTATCTTCCACAAAACTAACATGAATTAATCAGCATCAGGTCTCAGATCTCTTGTGAAGTAATGGAAAGGATATTTCGCTTTATTAATGGAAATATATTAATGGAGAATTTTAGCACTGGTTTCAACAATTTGTACTTACCAGGGTGAGTTTCCTACATTCAAAACCACACCAGTGAGCATCCCTGTTGCTAATAAGACCTGCAGAAACAAACATTTTCATGCTTCAGTGTGGACACAAGCTCTGAGTCAGCATGCCTAATACTCTGCTCCCCTCTCGTGACACAGTCCAGTTTACACAACAGGACTGCATCTACCATCAAACTGCAGCCTTGCTGCTGCCAAAGCATTCCAGACCTATATTTCTTCACTCAAAATATCAAGTCAAAACCACTAACTAACTGAAAAAGGTAAAAAAATATTAACCCACAATGAATGAAACCTCAGAGACAAATTCCCCATTGCTTTCAACAGACAGAGATTTAGTGAAATTTTAACTTTCTTTCTAGCTCCCCCCAAACTCCAGCTTTTTTACACTATGACGTTCCATCATGCATTATCATATTATTCCATCCACTACAGAACCCTCCTGCAGTTTAGGTTCCTCTAGAGGCTTTAGATTAAAGGTCTGTCTAAATCATGACTGAACAGTGATTGAAAGGTTTTCAGGATTTTTCTCTTCTTCTTTTTTTGAATATTCTGTTTTAGCATTCCTATAATGAGGCAATTCAAAGCTAATACACAATTCTGAGACTGATGATTTATTTTAACCCACATAACAAGAGGAGATGGGAAAAGGAATGCACTGTGATTAGAATGACAGCTTTCATGGACTAGGAGTAGAATTTGAAAAAGAAGATGTTTTATCTGTAAACTTACTTCAGCTTTATGGAGCAGAAGTTGGTCTGAAACTCAGAGAGAAAGTCTCTCAGACCTTGGCCTACATAAAAAATAAGGAATAAGGGCACACTCAATAAATGGCATACAATAGGCATATTATATTATCATATTATCAGCTAGAAGAAGAGCCTGATTTTTAAAAAATAGCAACTTTATCAGTATATTTTGGAACTACACAGGAGTCAGGTCTGCTAGAAAAGACAGCAGGGCACATTTAATGACCTGTGTAACACTCAGCTCAGGTTGTGCCTTCTGAGCCTATAAGCATTCATAAAACAGTAGCACCACTCTTGCCTTATCAATGATTTTCATTAAACACAACAAAATAATGTGCTCTTACCTTAAAAATTCAAAAATTTTTTTTAGATACAATATTTACGTGTGGAACTTACAAACTGGAAACAGCCTTTATATCCCTTTGTTTCTTCATAATACTTTAAAGAAACAATTTTTTAAATATAGTTAAGAATCATTATGTGTCCATAATGTACCTAAGTCAACAAATTTGAATTTAATCATTTTTCATACCCCAAAATCTGACCTGAATTTTTTGGTTTTATCTCACAGACCACTGTGATCAACATTTTTAAGGCAACAAATAGTTTCATAGCTTTCTATGGGCAAAATCTTGTATCAGTACAGATCCCAGCAGGTTCCAAAATGGTGAAAGATTAGGATCATACTAAAGTTTGTGTTGAAAGGAACTTCAGGAAGTCTCTAGTCCAATTTCTTGCTTCTAAAAGGGTCAGCTATAAGATCAGGCCAGGTTGTTTAGGACTTTATCCAGTCCTGTCTTGAAAACCTACAAGAACAGAAGGTACACAAACTCCCTGGACAAGCTGTGCTGCAGCTCGGCTGTATTCATATTCATAGTGAAAATATTTTTTCCTGATACACGATGTAAAGGTCTTCTGTTTCACTGTATGCTTTTTTTCTCTTGTCCTCTCTCTATCTTCACAGGCTTCATCTTCACAGCAAGCACTTCCAAGGTACTGGGTGCAGGGCCGCTGCTAGGTGTCTTCTCCTGGCCGAGGGAACTCCAGTTCCTTCTCCTCACAGGTCAAGTGCTCCTGCTCATGTCGGTTTTTGTAGCTCTCTGCTCAACACAATCCAGTTTATCATGTACACCTTGTTTCAGGAGGGCATAAACTGCATGCAGTATCTCCATGCAGTCTGATGAGCGCTGAGCAGAGGCAGATAATCACTTCTCTTTACCAGCTGCCACGATCCTGTTAACACAGCCCAGGATCTTTGTTGCCTGTGCACGCTGGTGGCCACCAGCTAACTCACTGTGAACCAAGACATGCTTCATGAGCCATGAATGAAGGACCTTTTCAGGAAAGCGCTTTCCCAGCCTCTATGGCTTCAAGGTTCCTCTTTCTAAATTGCACAAGTGACTTTGTGCACAAGTCTTGTACATGTCCTTGATTCCTGCTGACCCCTTTCATGCAACCCACACACATATCTCTGGGTGGCAGTCCCATCCTTGGATGTACTGACTGTCCCCAGTTTGGTGTCATTTGAAAACTTTATGAACAAACATTCCCTTACTTCCCCCGTGTCACTGATTAAGCTGGGGAAGGGAACAGGTCCCAGGACAGACCCAGATTCTGGTACTCCATCTGTCACACGCAGCCAGGTTCAATATGACCAATTAAATCTCTAACACAAATCATTTACTTCTTTTCTCAGTGATTTTTCTACTCAGTGAGTTTTCTACTCAGCCAAACCACAGCATCTCGGCTTGAATATGAGAATATTGGGGAAAGCAGCATCAAAAGTCTTGCAGAAGTCAAGGAAGATTGCTCTCTAGCCATCCACTGAGTCATTTTATCATAGAAGATAAATACATTTGTTAGGCATTGTTTATAGTTGATAAATACATCCTGACAGTTCCCAAAGACTTCTTCTTTACGTACCCAAAGCCATGTTCCAAAAGAACTCAGTCTGTGAATTTTGTAAGGACTGGAGTGATTTCTGAATTATTATATCTGGTGGATAACAGATGACTCTTTTAAATATCAAAACAATGCTTTTTGCCTTATATCTTTATCACATGATTTCACCCTTGTTTAGAAAAAGTGCCTTTTCTAAGTAGTACACAAGGATATTTGATAGATATTTTAAATATACTTGTTAATTCTGGCTGGGTTCTTCTTTCCCTTTTTATTTCTCTCTTTCTCTATTGCATTTAATTAGCAAAGAGGAAAATATTTTATTGAACTTATAGCAAAAATAACAATCCAGATCTGCAGATATTCATATTTAATTATGGATACATGTAATTAAGTGTGGCAATCTGGTGATAAAACCTTTAAGTAATGACTCATAAAGAGATAAAAATGGAGCATGTGTTTAATCAGTTTGTAGCCTTCCACAGAAGCTGGCATAGCTCAGGTGCTAATGAGACATCTGCTGCTCAGGACACCAGAGAAAGCAGCAATTCGCTAATGAAAAAATGAACCAGTATGTTATACAAGACAGAAATACTGGCTCAGAATTCTAACCTAAATCTTAAACTTTGACTAAATTTCAGACTAGCAATATTGTACAAATAAAGCACTTTTTCCTACAACTGTGTTTTTTCTCTAGAAACAGCTAACCCAACATTAATTTTACCAAATAACTTGAAACCTAGATGTCTTCACAGCACTCTGAGGTTGTTCTAAGGTTGACCAATTTCCTTAAATAAATAATAGACTAAAACAGAAAATCCTGAGTGAGAAAATTGGAACATGTTCTTATCCACCACTTGTGATAATGGGCACTATTACTGATGAACATTTAAAGAAGTTCAGAGAAGCCTTGCTGTAGCCCTCAATCTCTAACTGTTATATAAAAGGCAAAACACGAGTAAAAAAACCCACAAAACCAAAACAAAACCAAAACAAAACCAAAACAAACAAATAACAACCTAAATAAAAAACCCCAATCAAACAGCAAAACCACACCTCCTCACAAAATTTTATTTTTTATGCCTGAAGCTGATGCAGTACACGTGCCTGAATTAACGGCCTCAAAAGCCAGAGGATTGAATGATGTCAAGTGAAGTTTTCATGTACTTTTAAAGACAAAGTTTAATTTGAATTCTTCAATAAAAATGCATTACAAAGTCCTTTCAAAAGAAAGGGACTGTCCCTTGCTACAAGGCTTCCAATAGACTTTGACTGCGTTTATATGGTTCTTTTTAGATTTTATGGAACACTAAACTCTTACTAAAAGCTGTGCTTCTGCCTTTCTGTATCAGTGAGGCCTCATGGAAAGAGCACAAGGAATGGCTAAGGAGTACACAGGTTTTTAAGAGTAACTGCAGAAAGTGAAAAAAAATGATCCTTGGCTCACATAGTGCTACCCACACTTCTGGTAGCATCTTAATGTGTGGTATAAGTCTTTTTGGCTCAGTCTTCCCAATGAAACAGCTTTTATCTTGGCTTTAAACATGTTCTTCACTTTTAAAAGCAAGTAACTTAAGGCTTTGTAAAGAAGGCAAACCTCCAAAGATTGAGCCAGAAGCTCTAAAACAAGGACTGCCCATTCCTTTAGGGATGGCAGGCTTAGGTAACACTGAACATTTCTGAATTCCCTGTTGTGTATTGTGTATTAGGTATTGTTTTGTTTTCATGTGGAGACTGCTTTTTCTTTGTAGCCTCAGGTTGAACATTTCTTTTTATTTTCTTTTTTGTTAATGGGTTGCAAAAGAAACCTGTTGTTTAGCAATGTATTTCAAATATGATTAAGTTCTCCTACAAGAATTCTACTTCACAACTCTTAAGTACTTAATCAATGAGTGTTTTGACTACTTTACATTGAAACTATAGGACAGAAATTTGATTTATCATTTAAATTGGCCTCTGAATTGGTGTCCTTTCTCTGAACTGTGAAAGACAATCATCTTTCTCAATGATCATTGCAGAAAGAAATGGTAACGTCATCCTTTCACGTCTCCCTTGTGAATTTGTTAGATTTATTCATGTATTCCTTTAACAATACTAATGTGCCACTTATGTATTCATACAACAACTTTTAGTTTACATTTTGCTAATTTTAGAGCTATTTCTTCCATTCTTCCATAATGATTCCTATAAAAAACAACAATTAATCACTCTCTTTTATTTGTAAGTCAGAGAGATAGATTGTTCACTACCTCTGCAATCAAGTTTCAGTTTGCTAATGGAAATCTAGTTTGACATTTATATAAAGAGACAGTTTATATCACAGCTTCATATTGTATTGATATTTAAGGTGACTAGAGTGTTTTTAAAATCCAGTGATGTTTTACAACAATGTGACACATTTTGGAAAAAATATTTAGCGTATATAAAGCTTTTTTTATTCTCAGTTCTTCTCATTGAAAGAATTCATAGTAACCACACTTCTGCTCATACTCTGGCCATGCACTTTTCAGAACAGGTAACTTCAGTGCTGATGGAAGATATCAGAATGGACGAGAATGGTAACTGCAACATGTCTAGTACCAAAGAAAATACAAGAGAAGGTTTTATCATTGGCTTCTTCAATATGCCTTTATAGTATCTGATGTCAATTCAGTCCTGAGAAGCAGCATGATCTACTACTTAAACCAGAGTCTGATAATGGGGTTACTGAAAAAAACTATATTTATGTAAGAAGTCTATGCAGAAGTGGGGGAAAGAGTCAGAAAACTCTTTTAATTTTAGTGCAATAGTGTATGATCTCTATATTCATGGTTAATGCTTAGTTTTGTACCCTACAGTGCTCAGTACAAATAGCAGGGTTCTTGTGGTAACACCCTGCATCTGATTAATAGGTCTTGTGCCAGCTAATGTTTCCTTATTTATTTATGTTAGTGATTAATACATACTAGCAGATATCCTATTGTATGTCAGAACAAAGAAAATAAGAAAACTACATTATGACTTTTGAAATATTCTATATTTGAAATATTCTCAAGGAGAAAAAATTATTTAGAAGATCTAGAACCATATCCAAATAAATCCATGGAAATAATTAGCAAATATGCATGTATTCAGGAAATATGATTAATATTTATTAATTTCAGGAATATAACCTGGTCTATTTAGCATACTGGGCATGCATGAGGAGAATTGCCCATGCATCTAACAATGCTAATAAAGTAATGTTGGCTTTCTGATCTAGTAAATTGGCTGGAGACTTTATTTCCCAGATTTGGGTGACAGTGGACTGAGTAGACTTCCCTGTTCCCACTGTGGAGATGAGGATAAATAGCTAGTCAGGCCTATAAGCAAAGCAGCAGCCTTCAGAGCAGGCTGCCATTTAGAAATCTGGGCTCTTACTACACATGTATAAGAAATCTTTTTAATCCTTCCCACTACTGAGAAGCCTACCCTTTCACATTCCTCATCCTTCCCACAATACTGTCTGGTTACAGACACTCCAATATGTCTCTGTATTTTGTAATGCTGATTCATGCAAAAAATCTATAATAAAATAGATATAAAATAATATATCAATATAATAAAATCATGGTGAAAAGTAATGGGAGTAATAAGATGATGATGATGATGATGATGATGAAGATGATGATGATGATGATAATAATAATAATAATTTGCCTTACCTATGGTGAAAAGTAATGGAAGTAATAATAATAATAATAATAAATAAATAAATAATAATGATAATAATTAAATTAACATTTGCCATGGTGAAAAGTAATGGGAGTAATAGGATAATAATAGGAAGAAGAAGAGGAAAATGAAAAATTTTACATATAACTCTTCTTTCTATTGCCCTAGAGGGAATATTTAAGAAGCAATACTATTTTCTCAGCATGTTAGACTTCATCGCTGTAAAACATATCCCAAATTATGACTACTTTTTCCTCCCCAATTTATCAAATATATCAAAACAAAACATTGTTTTATCTTAGAGGACAGTTGAACTCAATGCTTAAAGAATTAAACTATTGATATTTTGTAAGTTCATAAGAGGCCTGAAGATAAAAGCCACTAAAATGATTATGGTACTGAACCATATTTTATATCAGGAGCAGCTGTGAGAGCAGGAGCAGTTCAGCCTGGAGATGAGAAGGGCTCAGGATCCAATCCATGTGCACACCTACCTGAAGGGAAGGCGCAAGGAGGATGGGATCAGGTTCTTTCCAGTTTCCAGTAACAGAACAAGGGGACAAACTGAAACACAGAAAGCTCTGTCTGAACATAAGGAGCACTGGCAAAGGTTTTCAAGAGACATGGCAGAGTATCCATCTTTGCAGATGTTAAAAACAGTTGAGACACGGTCTGTTCCATGGCTCTGCAATTCTGTGGTAGGTTTTGTTTTTCCCCCACTGTGTTTCTGAAAGGGGGAGGAGAGGAGTAATCTATGAATAAATATAAGCTAATATTTTTAAATATTCCTTTTGTAGAGAAAGAATAATATGAAAGTTACAAATGCACTTATGAATCAAAATACTATTGCTATGAGGTACTGAGCACCAGCTGGGGCTAGTTATCATCCCACTTCTGCTCTGTTTTTATTAGCATAAATCTGGAAAATTAATGGCAATTTAGATCAACCTAACAATTACAAGTGAGATTGGAATCAGTACTACTGGTACAAGCCACTTTCTTATTTATATTGCAAAAGAAGTTATTTTGATCAAATAAAGATTCAGGCTTGATACACTTTCAACAAGACCCTCATGTGTACTATTTAAATATGTCTGAATATTTATTAGATCATAATGCACCTCTATATTGTGCATGTCCTTGATTCAGTCTGTTCTGTTCAAAAGAGTAAAATTTTTTGAGCAATAGGTCATTCAGTGTGACAGATAAAAAAGTGATCCACCTGCTACAATTCAAAAGAGAAAGTCTGAAATTTGTTAGCCTAAAGCTACAGGGAATGACATAAAAGACAAGAGGAGGTAATTATTTCTTACTCTGCCTTGGTGTTAAAACCTAATTTTCACAAACCAAGCAATGACACTTCCTAGAACTTTCTCAAAAACAAAGTTTTGGCACAATGCTTATTATTACTTGTGTTTCAAGATAAATAAGAACAGCAGGATAAAGAAAAGGGGGTTTATGTGTTCTTTAGGGGCATGCATTGCTTTTGTGGTGACATTAGTACAAAACCTCAACACAGAGAAGAAACCATATCCTGACAAAATTTGGTCCTTTTCCAACCAAATTTGCTAAAGAGATGGAAATGGGTCTCTGATGTCCTAAGAACCTCCAGTTCCACCAAAAAAGCCCAAACAAACAAAAGTCATTCTCTTTCACAGCCTTACCTCATTGACTGCCAGATATTACAACCCAGGTTTCACTTTTATCTGTCAAATTCAATAAACTGTGCTTATTACATCACTTTTGCCAGTCTAGACAATTGCTCTCCATTTCTGGTATTTATGTCTGTTAATTATCTCCAGATCAGCCTCTGCTTTGCTTTCTCATCAGCATTCTTAGTCAAAAACACTTATATAACAAACTGAAATGCAGAAAACATACCTGTCTTATTTACTGTACATTTTTCTTACACAGGTAAAGTCATTGATAGCCTTACAAAAACATCTCATTTAAAATAATGCCTCCCACTTGTTTTGTTATCAAGTTGATTTTATATCAAATTGATTGAATACTGGGGTTTTGTAGTTTTTTGCTTCATTTTATCTTTAATCAGTTTTGTAACCTGTAAGTCTATAAAATCTACAGGAAAAAGTGAGAACGATTTTTTTGCCTTTATTTTTGTTGTGAGGTTAAGATATCAGCCTGCTGACAGTTTGACACTAGACCTAGAGCAGAAATGTCATCATTTGCCACTGACTAATAAGACAACTTCACAAGCTGCTGGTGTTGAACTGCCTGAGGCTTTTAGAGGTCTGGTAAGCCTTTTTGAGGTGTTTCTTCCTTGCAACTCTCTGCTATGCTCTTGCTTCTAAAATGGAAGTCAATTTTTAAGGTTTGGACAACTCCTTGAAATTTTTTTTCCTGTGTTTGACTGCAGAAATCAGTATCAATATAGCCAAACTATCCACAAATTCCTGTTAGTGAGACATTTCCAAAAGTAGATATTGCTGGTGCAAAACAAAAATATATTCCCATGATCTACTGAAGGCTGAATATTTCCAGCTGGCAGATGTAAGCTCTTCAAATAACTTCTACATTAGGCTGAAAAAATTATTTTGGGTTTGTAGAACTCCTATCTCTGTGGAAATAGCTGACTCTAGCCCCCCAAAAAGCCCAAATTTATTGGCTTCCTGGTGTCCTGAAATCCACTGAAAACATGAAGTCCCTTCACTGCAATCTTTCTTCCCACAAACTATGATAAAGCAGATAACTGCAATTCTTTTCAGCAGACATATCTCCTTGTGAAATGTGCAGAGAAGGGAAGGACCTTTTAACAAGCATTTTGAACTATTATTTTTTTCTACTCACACAGATGGGAAAAGAACATTTCAGGAATTCTGAATTTTCCTTCTTTTCCTTCAGGAGTAAAAAGCAGCTTATTCTACAACAGTTATAATTAATATCTTGTGGTCACTGATGACTCTTCTGGTTTGCTTTTTTCTCCTTTTCTGTCAAGAAACACCATATTTCAAGGAAAATTTTTCTATGTAAAAATGTGGATGGATAGTACAGAAGGTTCATGAGTCAAGTAGGATCCTGGTTAGGATAGGACTGTCTACATCTGCCTCTTCCACAAGTCTAACATTCATCAAATCACTACTTACTATCCCTGAGCACCTGATATATCTGGTCATTGCAATCCTGTCAAATCACAAGATTACAAAAGTATGGATGGAAAGTTGTAAAGTTGAAAAAAACCATTTGCAGCTGACAGTCAACAGAATCTTTTGTAAGGTGACATATATTTGTAAATGAGTTCTGTGCAGTTATCACTCTGTAGCAGATCACAGCTGCACATGCACAGCATCTGAATCCCTGAATATTTGCCATGTGTGAACAATTGGCTATTTGAAAATTAAGCTCATTTTTTTCTTCCCTTCAAAAGCCACTCTTCAGGTGTTGAAGTAATAGGGAAGAGGTGATGAGAGGAAAAGAAGACCAGCTTTAGTAGAATCTGTTAAAGAAACACACATCATATTGTATGGGCAGCATGGGGCAACATGAAGGCAGTAAGAGGTAGGCACAGGTTCCCAGGGAGAAGGTAAATTCATAAGCTCCTTGCTGGGCCAGGCTAATATATGCCCTCCTGGTGTGTTTACATCTTATGAAGCCAAACCTCAAAGTAACCACCTCTGCCTTACCCCTGGCTGCTGCAAGTCTGGCTTCTTTTCCCTTCCATGTTCTCCTATGCCAAAAGAATGTGAAAAAAATGTCTGAGGACTTCATCTCAGTTCTTCTTGAACACAAAATTACAGAATCACAGAATCACAGGATATGCTGAGTTGGAAGAGACCCATCAGAATCATTGAGTCTGACTCTGTCCTTCACAGAACAGCCCCAAGAGTCACACCATGCACTCAAAAGCACTGTCCAGACACTTCTTACATTCTGTCAGGCTGGTGCTGTGACCACTCCCCTGGGGAGTCTGTTCCAGTACCCAACCACCCTCTAGCTGAAGAAACTTTTCCTAATATCCAACCCACCCCTCTGACACAACTTCAGGCCATTCCCTCAGGTCCTTCACTGGGCACCAAAGAGGAGAGATCAGTATCTACTGTTCCTCTTCTGCTCATGAGGAAGCTGTAACTGCAGTGAGGTCTCCCCTCAGTCTCCCTTTCTCCAGGCTTAATAGACCAAGTTCTCTAGGAAATATCTGTTAAAAGTTATTGCTTAGATAGACTAGGAGCCAAAATACATAAATACAAAATCCACTCATCTTCCTAGGTATCACAGTAATGACTGCAATGGTTCAAGGTAAAAGGAAAGAAGCTCAAAAGGTTATTCTTAGCTTTGTGGACTCTGACACACTTCAAGCTAGGACTTTTGTGCTCCTCCATCAGACCTGTCTGATGTTTTCAGAAAATCTCCTTTATGAGTTATTTGCAAATGTCTTAAAAAGTAATTTTGATATCAACTGATCAAAGCAGATTGAAGTATAAAGAGACTGAGTTACACAAAAGCAAAAGCATTCATTAAACTAACAATCATCCTTTCCTAATATGTCCTTAGGCAAATACTTTAATGTCTGTATACTTCCCATCAATAAAACTCAGGATACTTGGGTCCTTTCAGGCTCCCTTATTCTGTTCTACTCATTTAGCTTGCAAACCACTAAGAGCAGTCATTATACCTTAAACTGAATGCCTAATATAGCAGGTTAGTGGTTTTTGTTTTAAATTAGACTTGCTGCTTCCACACTGATTGTATGAGTAAAATGTATTAAAAAATAAAATAAAAATCATGTTATTAATAAATTTTTCCTATTTTAGAGATTAACTTAATTTTTTTCTTCCACACAGATGCTTTTCATGCAACTATCCTGCTGCTCTGCAGGACTTTGCGAGAGCTCAGCTAATTAGGGCTGGTTTACCCACAGTCTCCATGACAATCAGAACTGAAGTTCCAGATCCAAAATCTTTCAGGTTCAACCCAGACCTTAGAACTGTTCATTTTGTCTGTGTTTCCACTAGGGAAACAGAATATGGGGTGTTAAGAGATGCTCCCCTGCTTGGTAAGGCAGCCAAAAATAATCTTTAGGCTACTGAGGCAATTCAACACAGATAGGGTTAACATTTAGCATGCAGATTCATTCATCCATATTAATATCTCAGGCTGGTAAGTGCCTAAAATAAATGGCTTCTTACACAATATTTATGTTTAAATATGGAATGAATTCATAAATATCAGTTCTGTTATTATCCTACATTTGAGATTCCTCTCAGGATCTCCGACTTCAGTTTATTTTCATAAAAATATTTAATGTATATTTTTTCTTATATATTTCTGCTGTAAGGCATGAGTTTGCTGTAAATAATACAGTATTCTATAATGCAAAATGTTTCAAAACCATTGATGTCTTTTCTTGGAGTATTAAGAAATGTGATTAAGAACAGCTTTAAAGCTTTTTACTTAGCTTTTTAAATACAGTCTAATAAATTCCAAAAGAAACATAAAAAACTGTCAAATAGCTGCTTTAATCCCAAGGAAAACCTTAAAAAAATCAAACATCTAGACACCACAAAATTTAAAAGAAATTTTAAAAACCTTATGAGGTCCACAGATGTTGTGACCTATGTGGAGGGGAGAGTATCTTGGCATTTTGTATCACTGAAAAACCAAGTTAATACACCCAGGTGAGAGTTTTGCCTTTGATGTATCATGTTTATAAACATGAAGACTGTTTATGTTCCAAGCTGCAGATGGAGACAGAGGGATCAAAGCTCTTCAAAAACTGATCATTATTTCCAGGTATTTCTTCCTTTCTTGTTCTATTTGATTAACTTGTTTGTTATTGGTATTTCCTCCCTTAGTTGGCTGGTTATTTATTCTGGGGCAGAAGTTGTTTGCAACTAATGCAAATTTGTTTGGGTTTGTAATTTAAAAGTTTGTTTCTTTTAGAATTTTTTACTTTCCCTTGACATGTTTGAGTCTGAGACTGAAGTAATATGGCTGAGTCAAAAAGAGAATGAAGAACAGCTTTAGACTCCATACCAGCATTATATCTACAAAAGCAATGTCTCAGAGAGAGAAAAAACTGACCCTAAACAGCTGAAAGAACATGATTCATAGAAAGATGAGAGAAGGAGAGAAGGAAAATTGAAAAGCAGAAGAGGGAAATGAGAAAAAGGCAGGAGATTCCAAGAGGGGAAGCAACAAAGGAAAGAAATAGTCTTTAGCATCTCATCGGAAAAGAGAAGCAGAACTTCAACTTAACATTTACTATGTTTTTTGTTTCCAAACTAGTTAGTAAATATTTTTCTTTTTAAAACAGACACGGTAGCCTCCTTCACTTTTTTTTTTCCCCTCAAAAAGAAACATTTCACTAACAGGCTGAAAAATATGAAAAATGAGCACTGAGGGTTATATGTATTTATCATTTTATTAATCTGAGGGTTGAATTTCAGTCATCTACACTGCCAAGAACTGGCTCATATGCTGCTTAATTCTGGAGAGAATCAACAGGAACATCTGAAAGCTGGCCAGGGCTCCTTTGTCTTCTGACAGCCTATGTCCAGCCTTTTGTGCTTCCCTGCCCTTCCCCTTAGGTGGGTACTAACTGTACAGGTATCATAGGAATGGTCCATTCAGACCCTGGGAAAGCTTTAGGCTTAGTTATTTAGATAATAAGGAGAGAAGGCAGTAACACAGCAAGAACATTCAGCTGTTTGGGAACAGGTAAGTTGGATCTATATGGGCAGCAGAAATGTGTTACAGGAAGATCTGATCACATTTAATTTAACAAGTATTTGATGTATTTGATAGCACACTAATTCCTTCTGAAAATTTTCAATAGAAAATTTAAGGTAGAAAAAGACTTGGAAAATTCTCTATGATTAATTGAATGTATTATACTCAAATATAGTCTATCTGAAATTATATGTTTTGTCCTTGCTTGCCTCCAGCCCATTTTGTGCTGCTGCAAAGCATAAAATGAAATTTATTCTTGGACGGAGAATTACCACCTGATCTGCAGGAATGTCACACTGTTTCCAGGTATGGCCATGACCAAACCTCTCTTTTATCAACCAGTAGTAGCAAAGATCTCCATTGGAGCCTTTTGCACTGAGGTAAAAAAGATGATTAAGGCAGGCAGGAATCAATGCATTCCAAGTTTGATCAATATAAGGGAAAGAATAGTAGGGGAAAGCATGAAAAGCAGGGTTCAGGAAGCAATGAAAAGACTGCTTTACATTTCTGTGTGAATAGCAGAACCTTACAACTCTTTCCTTTGTACAAGGTAATCAAGTGAACGTTGCAAAATATAGGTAAAAATTACCACTACCTGATTATGTCAGATTGAGGTGTTTATGAAAGTCCAGCTGATGGCAGTTTTGATTCAGTACAGTAGGTACACAAGTATAAAATTGTACATGCAAACCATTATTATAATGCATATTAGCTATACACACACCTTACAGTGAACGAGTAAGTGTACACAGGGATAAAACCAGGCAGTTTCTCTGGAAATGATACTGTAAATCCATATATGCACTACTTTAATTCATAGAAATGTTGGTTGTAATCATCTCTATAGACTCTAACCTCCATAGGCCAACATTGTGGTGGGCTAATCTGGTGAGATAATGGGAATTCCCCATGAGGAGTAGCAATGCACCTTTTAATTTATTGCTTTCTACACTCTCTCATTTATTTTCTTAAGGAGGAGTGCCAAACTTTTTAATTTCCTCATGCAGAAGTATTTCCAGTCTCTAATAATTCTCATCACCAGTCCCTCGATTCTTGCAATTTCCCGTGCCAGGTAGAATAAAACATAGGCACAGCACACAGTTGCAGGATAAATCTGTTAATGGAGTGAGGACATAAACTATAGCCAAATTCTTATCCCTAGCTATAGCATTAAGTAAACTAGAAAAATATTCCTGCTAATGAACCTCATAGACAAAACTGCAGATGAAAACACTTTGATAACGGTTATTAACGGCAGAGATTGTTTCACTTAAAGTTAACCTCTGCCAATTGTCTAAACCAACTACATAAAATGCCATTAGTATGGACTTGAAAAGTGGGGCTGAGCTAAACAGTCAGCATATGTTGTTGTGAACAAGGGTAATGGAATTCAATTAATCTTTTAAAGGAAGAAAATCATAATTATTAAAGTTGCAATATCCTATCATGTTTTTGACTGTTGTCTAAACCTATAGGAACATTGTTATCCTTTGCAGTCCTCTTGAGACCATTCAGCAGCAGTTTTTTCACACTTCTGCTGTGAAAGATGGCATAATATAAGCTAAGAAAGAGCTGGAAGAAGCTGGAATCACCATCTATCCACAGAGTCCTTGGCTTGTCACTATATATATACATTATTAGAATGAATATTCCATTACCAACATTTAGTGTTATTTAGTGTTATTGCTCACAAACCAGCAATGTTTAATTTTTCTTTGTTATTGTTTTTAGTTACTGGTTCTTCTCTTTGTTAATATCACCAAGAAATTACTTTTCTCCCACCAGCCATTTGACAACGTGTTAATAAACAAATTTGTGCCTAAAGTATGGCATTTGTACCCAAATTCTGGGAAGTTTTTCTTTAAGAAAACACTGGTTTATCCAAAAGATTTTTTTTTTTTTTTTAATGTGAATAAAATAGTGTGTTTTGCACTGCACAGAGGAGGCTAGAAAATGTATGCCGTGACTGGTACATGTCGGACTGCTAGTGCCCTGATACAGAGAATGTGTTTTGCAAACAGGAGTCATATAACATAGGCCATGTACATCTTTGGATTGTGCTTCTACTTACTTTTTTGCATATCATTACCATGCACCGGATGCTGCTGGCAAACTGCACAACCAATATAATTCGTATTCCCGGAGAAATTGCTCAAGCAGGCTCACAAACAGTGACAAGCACTAAGAACAAATATCATTATCCAGCATTCTGGTCCCAAATGGAGCTCATAGATCTTGAACTGACAGGTTTTTACTGTATGAGTCAAGAATCCCATGACAGAGAAAGGCTAAACATCAGGAGTATTAAACTAATTGCTGACACTATGCACTTGTAAACAAAATACAGCAATCAATATTCATACTTGAAATTCTTTTGGCTTGTACAGACAACTTTTACAGATTGTTTCTGCAATTATATAAGTGACTTAATATATATTTACTGTATGGTAAAGACACATATGAAGCAAGTATACGCTTCCAACTGTGAAACATATTGTTTATACTGTTAAACCTTACTGCCCTGGAACAAGGATATTTATTTTGCAAATATTGAGATGGGCTGACAGGAGCTAATGTATCCCTAAACCTTCATCTCTGGCAGCAGAAGTATTTTTCGAACAACTTATTTAAAGATGTTACCTATGGGCTTCCTGCTTTACACTAGGAACAAAAGTAAATATAATAGCTGAGCAGGGACCATGGATGAACGTATTTCTAATAAATGTCAAAAATCACTTCTTATTAAGTCTAAAGAACCTTTGCTAAAATATTTGCCATATCTTCCTGGCAGCTGACTCACACAGGGCAAAGCGGGGCATTTGGCAACCCTTGATTTGCATGACAACAGAGCTATTATCCATGACTGCATGTTGATGCTACTAGCTGCTGAATGTGCTCACATCTCCAAACCAAATATCAGCATCTGCATTTGGCCACACTGGAATTGTCTATAGATAAATAGCCAGCTCTTGCAGGACATAGTTTGCAAGTTAAGAAGCTTAATCAGATGCCAGGGAAATACAGATCTGCTTTAGAGGCCAAATAGAGATAAATAACTGAAATACATGGAAGAGACATTCATGGCCTTTGCCTTTTACTGACTGTCCTTAACCCACTCGGACTTAAAAGTAAGCAAGCAGGTCCCAGGATCCAATTAAAGTGACTGACATCACAGCCTCCCATCAGACTACAGGCTGGATTAGAGCTTGAATACATAACATGGAATTCTAAAACACTATTTTTTTTTAAGCACAGCATAATTTGCTAAGAATTCTAAACTTTTCAATGCTGTTTGTATGAGCACAATGTTGTCCAAGCTGTTCACTGAAGGACTACACATTCTGAAAAAAAAAGTCTAAATTGCTACTTGTGTGCAACTAGGCCAACAAATGTAAATATACACATCTCTCACATACAGAAGAAGAAGCAAAACTTCGAGTCTCATTGAACCTTCATTGGCCTTCCCTTTCTTAACATTTCAATTGACTGTCTCATGAATTGTACTGCTTATCTTTCTCAAACATGCCATTTCTGCTCTCTACCAGACTGACCTTCACTACCTTCAAACCACATTACCCAAAAAGTGTCAAGTGAGATGAGACTGAATTTTGACTGAATGGAAATCTATTTTAATGCTTTGCATCTGATGTCAGTAAAAGCACTCAATATCTCAAGAACCTGGGACACCGACCCCTAGAATCTAAATTTACACAGCATCATTGCATAAATACAAGAAACTTACATGAGACCTGCAACCGAGGACCTATAACCAATAGTATTGCCCCAGGAAACTTGATTTTACAGGCAGGGAGCTTCTCGTGTCTTTTCACAGTGATTTCATCATCATCTACTTCAGCAAGAGGAAAGAATTACAAGAATTACAGCCTATGAGAACAGTCATCGAACTTATACTTTGATATGGATGCCTAAGGTATGGCAAAAAACTTTTATTCCACTCATGTATACTAATAACCAAATCCCTAGCTAAGTGGTATTAACCTAGCTCAAGTAACATTAAGAAACAAATGTTAGACTACCAAAGCAAGGTATGAAATCCCTTTAAAGCTCGTAAGGATAAAATTTCCTCATTATAAAGATGCCATTCATGCCTCTGTACTTTGTGGGTCAATGGCACTAGGATGTAGAAAAGAATAGCTTCAGTTTTCTGGTTTTGTGCATTATAGATCCAGGATTGCTGGAATAAAAAGCTAAAGATTAACAGAGAAAGGCTGTAGAAAAATGTGTAGAACATGCATATAGCCAGGTTCTACAGGTTCCTTAAAACCCCAGTAATGCATGTGAGCATATCTACACCCTACAATTTAGAGAAAATCTGAGTGTATTGCAGAATGGTGTACTGATCTTGGCCTACAAGTCTATGTCTGGTTTTCCTATAAAAACACAGCTAATTTAACAAAAACTGGATTTTGGGGGAGGATTTGGATTTCACCTAAATTAATCATCAATCACTGCGTTGCTGCAAGATGTCAGAGCATTTTCAATGAAGGTCATGGTGCATACTAGGCTGATTATAAACACAGACCAATTCCCAAAATAAAAGTGACTGAAGAGCTCTTGGCATTTGTTTTTAAATGTAACTCTTAGGATACTACCAATATGTAAGCCATGAGCTATTGACACTTAATGCTATCAGATGTGATTGATGGGCCTCTCCTCTAGGAGGGATGGGAAATCTGGCAGAGCCAGGTTTTACACTCTAGACTCATTGCAGAACCCCCTTCAGCCATAAAAAATGCATAGAACATTGACACATAGGACAATAAAAATATAACTTGTTCACCACAGCTTCTACCACATGCACAGATATGACACCAGGGCATTCAAGCATAGCAAAATTAGACAATCATTAAGTTCAACCTAAGCTACTGGGAATAATGCAGACTCAGTTGATAACCTGAACGGGATGTGGAAGAATGCATATAAAATATGACGTAACATGTTCTGATTATTTTATTGGTTGGAAGGGGAGGACAGATATTTGGTTTTCTTTTGATTTAGAAAAACTTTTTTTCTTTAAAATAATGTGTTCAAAATAGTGGTGGGGACTTGTTGTTTATTACTTAAGTTTTACATCACTTTCTCTTTTTAGGCACCCATATTTAATTGCTTGTAATTCTTCCAACCTGTGAGAATTTGAGCTGAAATTTTCATGCTGAGAAAGATTGAAATTATAATGTTTTGTTTTCTGTTTTTTTTTTTTTTTTAACAATACATATTTATCTGTTTAGAGAGAGTCTTTTACATGCAAAACCCCACAGATAATGTTTTTTTTCATGGCACAAAGACATAAATACTTTGAAAAACTTCAGAACTCTTGTGTTTTGGACCAAGATCTTTGAATTTGACTCATGGCTGCCATATATGTCAGGGGTGTGCTGCTCCTATTAAAAAAAAGAATAATTTTGGATAGCACTTCCAATGGTCATGAACTTCAATCCCTCCTTCAAAGAAGGGACAACTTAGAGCAGCCACTCCACTGCAAGCAGCCGTACCTAGCTGAGTTGCAATTACCTTGTGATAAGCATCAGAAAATGTGAAGGGGGAAAAATAGCAAGAAAGAATTGAAATGTGAAGTTTCAAAATCTGTAATTGTTGTTCACCTACTCCGGAGACCCACGTGGGACAGTTACTTTGTACAACAAAGGGTAAGAACATAGACACTATGGCTCATTTATGACACGGCAAGAAATGAAAAGCTTAAATTGCACAAAAAAGGGGGAAATTAGTAGCATTAAAGATTCAAACACTGGGAAAAATGTCTGAAGAATGTTACAGAATAACCATCCTAAAGGAAGAGAGGCTGTTGTAATCGTGCAATCACAGAATGATTCAGGAAAAGACCTCTAATACCTTCAAGTCAGATCATTAACCTGACTGCCACATGCACCACTAAACCATGACCGCAGTTGCCACACCTATACCTCTTTCAAATACTTCCAGGGATTGTAACTGAAGCACTTCCCTGGACATCCTATTTCAGTGCTTTGCAACACTTCCTGTGAAGAAAATTTTTTGTGTTAGGAAAAATGTAGACAAACATCTATCAGCAATAGTAGTGAATATATTGCAATGTCCTTTCAAGATCTTTTGTAACCCTATTTTCTTTGTGAAATCACAATTGAGATTGTTATGTACTATTTATAATTTGGTAGTTCTGAGGAACATATTTCAGGTATTCTTTCAAAGGGTTTTCTGTCCTCATGGACATCATTAGGGCCCCTCAGAAACTGTATAAGCTATAACCTGGTAACGTTACAGTTTGCAAAAATTCAGGAAGGCTGAAGAACTAATAGAGATCAAATCACATTTATAATATTAGCTTCAGGTTTTAGTGAGGAAAATTATTTAATTTGGAGTAGATTTTAAGCAGTATAGATGACACTTGGAGAAGAAAAACTGCAATTATTAGTATTACTTGAAAGACTCCTTAAAGATGTAGACCTCTAGATTGAGGTGGAAAGAGACAATATAAAATATATCACGAAGACCAATACCAATGTGAAAAAGGTGAGTTCATCTGGAGAATGTAGTAACATGTCTGCTTATTCCAAGAGCCAGGTGTTTGGCTAGACACATACCACAAAAGTTAAAAAAGTAAGAGATTTTTCCAAGCACTGAAATACAGGAACATGTTTGTTTGCTATTACAGGCTTCTTACTGAAAAATGTGGTTCCTGTTTGCTACATAGAGGGAGATAACTACAGTGCTTATAATAGCTTGGGGAAGGTATATTGATTTTTATGCTTTCTACTTTGAATTGCTCACCTGCTTTGCACACTAGAGTCATTTACCTGTTCAGGACGAATTGTTGAGAGCCTCTGAGGAACTGCCTGCCTACTCTTGTGCTTTCTGTCTCCTTCTCTTGACTCTCTTGCTCTTTCCCATGTCTTTTCCTCACCACTCTCTGAAGTAATTGTATAAGCAGGGTTGCACATATCTGTATGTGACTGAAATTGTTCTTACACTAGAAATAATTGTAGCAATAGAAAGAAAACTTAAGTTCCAGTTAGTTGCCTTCGTAAGAGGAAAGTTTCACCTTGGGATTGTTCTTCAGGGTCAGACATTTTTGTTACCAAGAATTTGCACAGCTGGACAGACCACAGTCATGCTGTGACAAGTAACTCAGTGCCTTCACAATACATGGGTGGATTGTCCACAGAATCAGCATTGCAGGGCTGGGGGACTTAGGACAAAGTAACTCATGAAAGAGCATGCAGAAGTGAAAAGACACCAAAACAGACAGGTATGAAGGGTTAGAGGCCATCTCTGTTCCACTTTTGATTATCTCAATTAAGTGATATTCTATCACCATTTTGGCTTTTGAAACTAATTCCACCAATTCAGAAATCCCAGAGAATAGATACAGCATCAAGACCCAAAGAGAACAAATTTGTTGGCAGAAACAGGGATGGAAGAGAACATATACTATAGCTTTTGAAAGAAAATGTTCTTCTGATCAGATTAATAATCACTTTAGTTTATCACTCCAATTAAATTCCTGTTTTCTTAACCTTAGAAACCAAAGCCAATCCACATCCTAGGCCTTAATCAGAAATTACCCACCTAGAGCAAACTACCAGTACTTCTGTGTTCACTTTAAACATTTCTGGAAGCTGACATTACTATTTTCTATTTTAAAGCCACACCAAATGGTATGGAGCAAACCACTGTCTTAAGCTCTTCATTTTTACCATGAATAGAATATATTACTGAGTCAATGGCCACGTCTCCTGAAAATACTGAAACCTAGCTTTGGGGGTGGAGATTTGGGGCATGTTTTCCTGGGTTTGATGAGTGTCTTATTTCTTTGCTGGTTTGTGTGCTGTCTATTTAAACACAGTATTGCTAGATAGCTAATGTAGTGACATATTCTGTCTGGCTGCATTGGAGTTAGCTTATTTCATAACAGCCCATATATTGATGTGTTTTGGACTTGTGAATAAAAGTGTTGATGACATATAAATATTTTAGCAATTGCTGAACAGTGCTTACAGAAGGACAAGTCTTTCTCTGACCAAGTTTGTTTCTTTCACGCCTCAGTGAGTAGGCAGGAAGTGGGCAAGAGTTTGGGAAGGGACGACCAGAAGCCAGAACACCTGACCCGAACTGACCAAAGGAGTACTCTCTACCATCTAATGTTATCCTCTGCAACAGAAGCTGCACATGGAGCTTGTCCAAAGTAGTCACTGCTCAAACACCATGTGGGTGTTGGTCTTGCTTGTGTGCCCTGATAAAAAACTGTCTTTTTATCACTTTTCTCCTCTCTTTCTTTCATTAATTACACTGTCCTTATCTCAGCCTGTGAATTGTTTTTTACTTTCAGTCATTGGATTTTCTTCCTCACCCACTGGAGAAGGGAGTGAACAAGCAGCTGGGTGGCTGCAAGCTTCTGACCAGGGTAAACACAATACAAGTGATATTCAAGGAATGCTGCTGGTTTTGATAAGACATGGATTACTTCTGTAATGGAGACGTCTTCTCTGTTTCTCTCTGGTCCCTTTTCCATAGGTGGGCAACAGTAGGCAAGGCTTTGCCTAAGGACTCCTTGGAAGAAAAACGGTTTTCTTGCTTCTATAGAACTGTACACAATCATGTTTGAAGATATAACTGGATAATACAATAGCAAAAATAACTGGCCTTTAACAAACATCGCTCAAGAGGGCTCCTTTCCTCAACAGAGCTCTTATGGGTTAGAAATCTATGGGTGCTCCTCCCCAACACTGGACATCTTCATGTGTTTCTCACAGGGACCCCTTTGCGCTAGAGCACAAGTTTGAATTTTCAAATATTTCACTCCCAGAAATTAACTGTGGTTAAATGTTTTCTGATTATTGTGCAAGAGAACAGGACAATGTGTTCCATTTTGATGTGTAAATTACTCTTCCTAGTACAATTATATAAAACTACCTGTGATATGATCAAAAACACTGCTATGAAAGCTTTACCCTGATTTTAGCTTAGAATGTGAGAATGAGAACCTGAAAGATGTAGTGAATAGAATTCAAATAGTGAAAAAATGATGGTAAATAAATGGGAACAGCTGCCACTATTTAAAACTCTAAGAGCACATTTATGGCAAACAAGATTGCTTTTTAAAACTGTCAATTTTAGCAGGGTAGAAAGTAATGTTTGTTCTAGTTCATTTCAGAGTTTTTCATAACTAATAAATGTCTTGGCCATAAAAATTACTATTGAAACTGAACAGCTAACAGCCTGACTATCGAACAATAGGGCTACTTAAAAAGTTATTTATCAACATAAATGATTTTGCATAAATGAGACATTTTTATGCAGAAAATGATGAAGTAATATGCCACTGATTTTTATAGTGTAATACCCTGTAACTAATGGGTTTTCTTGAAAAATCATTTCACATTTCCAACAATTTTAGGAGGGAGCTAATGATTTTATATGACAAATGGTTATGCAAAATAGAATGATTTTGTGCAGTTAATGGCTTCATACAACTAATGAGTGAATACCACTCCTACAATTTTAGTGCGCATTACTTTCATAGTGATCATTCATCCTAAAGATATTTTATGCCTTTTGTAAAATTTATTGTGTGCTAGTCCTTTGAAGGATATATTTCCATATGCTCATCTTGGTTTTCTGCATACTAATGAATTTTCAATATGGTTATCACATATTAAAGAGTATACCATGAAAGGCATTATAAAACTACTTTCTTTTCACGTTGATTTGATAATTCACCTTACTGAGTTTTGTTAAATTAAGGTTCTGATCTAGCTCTCCACTTCTAAACTATTTAGTATGTTATTCTTTCTTCGTTTGAGTTTTGCTAAGTTATTTTTTTTTTGAATAAAATAATAAAATGTCCTACTCTAGCTTCAAAGAATACTAATAGAATGCTTCATGACATCCAAGTATGTGCTGAGGTGCAACCACTTTTCTGCAGCTAACCAGATCTTTATATTCCTTCAGTGTTTGGAAACCATTAAATATGCTCTAAAATCTCATAACTATATTGAGAAGAAATTTTGCAAGATATTTTCCAGTTAAACATATGAGCAACAAGTACAAAGGGATGTCACTTTAACATCATGGAAAAAAAAACACAAAGAAAATGTGTGATTCCACCCACGACTGCTTGGTAGGCTCCTTAGTTTAACCAGCCAGCAAGAAGGAGATATAAAAATTGTACACTGCCACCAGAAAGGAGCTGAAAGGAACTAGTTCCTCTATGACAGTTGTCAGCAAACTTCCTCTGAAACCTCACAAGCCACTGTAATATTGGTGAACTTTTATCACTCTCATGATGGCCTGGGCAGACAAGACAAAGGAGTCAGCCTCACCACCAGTCCCGGTTTTGACTAAATCCCCTGCTAAGCAAGTAAATCTGGACCCTTTTCTCCCCAACACTGACTTTCTGTCTGTCTTCCATTACCTTCTTATCTCTGTCTTCTGTTTCCCCTGCACTTTTTATTAAAGACTTGATTAAACTGACCAGTATTGTACATCCTACAGCTTTCCTCTCAAAAACATGTGCCAAATGAAAACAGTTTAAATAACTTTGCTGAGAACAGGTTTGCCCCATATCAGACTGAATGAAAAAGTCATGTTTTATACATGACACCTTACACCTTAACAGTAAAATTTGAAAAAAGTCACTGAGAGAGAAGCTGTTTTTTTCATCTTTTTAGCTGCCTTCTAAAACTGCTTTTGCACTTGCCTTCTTCTTTGGGAAAATGAAGTCCTGTTAAATTTAGTCAAATGTAATATCAAGAGACTATTCTAGCCCTCTAAAAGGAATCTTCTTTGTTTTCCTCCAAAAATGATAGCCATTGGAATCATTAAAATACTTTGAAACGGTAAAGGAGAAAGGAGAGGATTCGTGGTAAAAATTTTGGCAGCTACAGAAGATGGATAACTGATATTTTTAAAATAAAAGCCTTTAAAGATTTCCTTTGTCACCTCAAATCTTTTGCCATTTTTGACTGTCCGAGACCTTTGCTTTAACAGATGTTACTATAATGTCCTCAAAATCTGGCCCTAGCTAATATCAATCAACCTAGGTTTCTGATGAAGATAGTTTCCACCTACCCTTGCAATATCTGCAGTAGTTTCAAATTCTTTTCTTACAGTGTAAAGATATATTCTGATCAAGACCTGGGAAGCATTTATATAGCCAGATTTGTGCAATTTTAAAAGCACTTTCACTGAGTTGTGGGTTGCTGTGCCTACCTGGCTTCTAACATCACCCTAACTAGACCCAAGCAAGCATAGGCATTTCCCATCATACTGCAGCACCCAGAATAGAAATAACTTTCCTCATAAAGCTCTAGACAACAGCACTTATATAGCTCCTAGAAGTAGATATTGTTTTCCACCAAGCCCATTCACTAATTTAATTGGGCAAGTTTTATTTATTATTAAAAAAACTAAAAATAAAATTAGAAAAAAATATTTAACAAAAGCTATTTATTCAGTTACTGTATTTCTCCCTGCTCCCCCCAAGCTAATCTGATCTTGAATCATCTCTACTCAGCTACAAGGATTCACCCAGGTTTGTCTTAACTCCTGATAGCTATGGAAGGAGAAGGATAAACTAAGGAGGAGGCTAAAAATGTACAATAGGAGAATAACAGCTTTGAAATTTAAACTGTGTAGTGATCCATCTCCCTTTTCAATAGAAAATTTGAGTACTTAATGATCCAAATATCAGAACTTACATTTCATTTTAAAAGCAAAGCAAACCAAACCTAATAACTGCATTTGAATTTTACTCATCACTCATACTTGCAGTAAAATTAACATTGTGCAAACTGTATTTTATTAATAGTTACAGGTCCATTCTTAAATGCGTACAAGTGAAAATACTTTTCTCTGATTTGTAATAAATATTTTGCTATTTTAGTTGTCTCACTAAATATCACAGGAAACAAGTAACAGTCTACCACTTTCAATGCCTTTGACATGTGCCTACCCAGAAGTCAGCCCCTGCCAGAACCCTTATTAGATTTAGTTACCAGCATGATGCAATCCTGCATAGTCCCTTAGATGAAAATTATGAGATAAACACAAAGAGAAGTTTCCAGTTTGTTAGGTGTTGGTTTTCATAGATATTAATATTTTAATATCCCAAATACAGTGTGCTCATTCAACAATGCAGATAGCTGAAAACTATTCATAGCAAAATAACAATTTGTTGTGGAATTTTCTTCTCTGGCAAAAGCTTTTCCCTCTGAAGGCCTCATTTGGTATGATTCCACATGAGATGCCTATGTAAGACTGATATATACAGCCCAGAGGAGATGCACAGAACACTGCAGGATCAAAGGAGGAGGCTTTACCTATGAGAATCCTTCTTTTCATTTACTCATGTTATATGCCTTGCACATTTATGCACCTTTATTTATGCACCCCGAACCAAAATAAACTGGCAGATGTGCATATATAAATCTTTGGTGGTCTACGCTCCTGAAAGCTCTCGACAGCATAATTTAATAATTATGCATTATTTATGACTCTACCTAGTACCAGTGGAAACTGAAGTAAAAATATGGAGGCATCTGATCAAATTTGTTGGTCTTGTTTTAATATAAATTAGCTTTAGCCACTCAAGTATGCTTTTTCAACAATTTATACATTTCATAACAGTGGAAGCTCAATTTTCATTGACTTAATGATGAACTTATTATCATAGAATCACAGAATCACAGAATCACAGAATCATAGAATGTTTTGGGTTGGAAGGGACCTTAAAGATCAATTACTTCCAACCCCTCTGCCATGGGAGGGCTGCCACCCACTAAATCCAGCCTGGCCTGGTAGACTTACAGAGATGGGGCATCCACAACTTCTCTGGGCAACCTGTTCTAGTGCCTCACCACCCTCACAGTAAAGAGTATCATCCTAACACCCAACCTAAACCTCTCTCATGTTACTTTAAAAGTATTCCTCTTTGTCCTACCACTATCTGCTCATGATAAAAGTCACTATGCCTGTTTTTGTAAGCCCCATTTAAGTACTGGAATGCTGCAAAGAGCTTTCCCTGGAGTCTTCTCCATGCTGAGCAACCCCAGCTCTCTCAGCCTGTCTTCATAGGAGAGGTGCTTCTGCCCTCTGGTAATCTTTGTTGCTCTTTCTGGACTCTCTCCAACCGGTCCATATCTTTCTTATGATGTTAAGGGGATGTGGGGAGTCAGGGATTCCATGTCTGGATGCAGCACTCCCACTGGGGTCTCACCAGAGAGCAGGGTAGAGGGGGAGAGTGACCTTCCTGACTCTGCTGGTCGCACTGCTTTTGATGCAGTCCAGGATTCAATTGACTTCATGGGCTGCAAGTGCACAGTCTCAGCATTTCATTCACCAGAACCCCAAAATACTTCTCCACAGGACTGCTCTCAATGAGTTCTTCTCCCATCCTGTATCCTTGTTTGGGATTGCCCTGACCCAGCTGCAGCACCTTACACTTGGACTTCTTGGACTTTATTAGGTTCTCATAGGCTCACCAGTAGGTTTGGGAAGGTACAGCCACACTACCATAAGGTAGACTAGTCCAGAAATGACAAGGAGCCCATGTTATGCCTTTGGAAAGCTATCAGAAAAGCTGTCTGACTGTTTTGCAGTTTTAGGCTCCCAGCTTTTGGCAAGCAGGGCATGGTGTCAGAAATTAGTCATTTGCTTTTGTTCATTCATTGAATCTTACACATTTTAGTTTGAATATTGATTAAACAAGTAACTCAGACTCAAGAAACATTATTAAACTGTTGTTTAATCCCAGTGTGTCTTGTTGGTGGTAAGTGTGCTCTGCTGGTTAAAAACCAACTTCATGTGAGCTGGTCAACAGCACAGACAGAACAACCTTCTTGTTTAAACCAAATAAAAAGACAGATGTTGCTTTATTACATGTAATCATGGAATTGCCATAATACTTTTCCATGATGATAAATCATGAAGTTTTAGATCTCCCTATAAATATTAATTGTAATTTCATTTCAGCTGATGACCATAATGAATCAAGGTTTGACATATGTGGATATCTGGCTGCATAAACAGAAAATAGTAAGCGAGATGAAGTAGTATCAGAAATGTGTTTAAGTTCTCCCTCCTTCTGTTTTACTATAACTGTCAGGATAACAGTGTCTTGGATATTAGAAAGGCCCTTTGAGGGGGCCACAAGTGATTACCTACAAAAGGAAATGAAAGGAAATTAATGTGAGAAAGGAAATTGTGAAATCCGAAAAGATATTTTTCACCCAGAAGGCACCACCAGCATGTCTCAAATAAAATAAAGAAGTCATTCAGCTGCATCTTTCCCTCTACACCACCTGCATGACCTCAACCTCATCCACATGCAACAAGTGGGACTTTATTTCACAAGGGGTAGGGAATCCCCTAGGCCTCCCCAGGTGTGTTTGGCTGGACTACACAGGCAGAACACAAAGCAAAGAGACTAAAGACAGGTAGTCTTGATCCTAGACAAATTTATAACATCTCCTATTACAGAAATACAGAAAATTTCCTTTTTAAAGAACTATCCCAGAAAACATTTTTTCCCTCCACTTTCAAAGTAATGTAAAAGGATTTTTGGTGAAATTATAAATGCTTTACAAAGTCATGCTCTGTTCAGCTGGATCATGCATTGACATATCTATGTAAACATTGCCCTTCCTACCTTTTTGTTCAGTCAAATTCATCAGCTTGGGCTAATATGTGGCTTTCACTTCAAATTGTCATTCACAAGAGAACATGAAGTTAGTCCACCATCACTGTTTAATTTGCAGCTTTACTTACCCATCTGTATTTTTGTACTATGTACCATGTACTGTGCTAGAAGTGTTCATGTCTTGATTAGAAATATTTATGCACTGTAATTTTCAGTCATTACTTTTCATGTCATATATTAAATGCTATTGCTGCCTCATCCTGTACAAAGGGTTGTAAAGATCAAAGAAATCTGTGGTTTACAATAAGATAAATACCATAAAGGATGGAACTTTAAAATTTAATCTTGGAATCTGAAGCACAAAGCACTTGCATATGATACACATATTTATAACACACAGATTTATAGGTTGTAGTTTGCTCAGCCTTTGAAATTTTGGGAGTTTTATCATTAAAGCAGCATGAAATCAATATTCTCATTAGAAAAAATATGCCATTGACATCAATTTCCAGTCATGAATTCTTTTGAGATGCTTTAAATTCATTATGGACAGAGTTGATCTGTTTAGACCCACAACCTAATTCCCGCAAAGGCAAATTAACAGATGCAATTAAGAAAACATTAAAGAACAAATCAAGCACAGTTAGCCTTAGAAGTGAAAAGGCATGGCAGAGCATTCTCTTTAACTCCAGTGCATGAATTAATTCCTGGAAAGTAGCTTAGAAACAAAGCAAGAGCTGCAGGGCACAGAAGAGAGTGAAGCTCTAAGTGCTGCCATCACAGGACCAGTTGACCTTGAGTGAGGTGCAAGTCAAAGGCCAATTTTGAAAATCTCTTGAGTGCTTTTAATGACTTTAATTGCTTTGGCATATGCTGTTTCTCAAATAGGACTTTATTATGACTAATTATACACTTTGTCAATTTTTAAAATCCTACCAAAACTTCAGCAGGACAAAAAAATTGCTGAATCTTTTTTTTTTTTTTTTTTTTTTTCTCTCTTAGACTCTAACATAACAAATAAAGGGAAGTCTGACCCAGAAGAGAGAATACATCTGGCAAATTTAATGATGAACTGCTGAAATGGTTACAATTGCCCCAGTCCTCAGTGCTAGCCATAGATATGTATGAATTCATGGCTGTTTTCTCAGTCTGTTTCTCAGAACTCACCTTCCACACTGCCTTTTCCACTCTCCTGTGTTCATTTTGAGCCAGCCAAAGACCCCAGATGCCATAATAAAATAGAAAAGGGAAAAATCAGTAGTGTGATGGAAGAACTGGACAAAAGGTAGGTTTTGCTATCACTGAAACTCTTTTCTGTTAATCCCATCATTCTAAAACTATCAGTGATTAACCATCTTTCAGGCAGCTCTTCAGACTGCCACCAAAGTGTCTCTGCATTTTCCAGAAGTACAATTATATGCAAATGTTTTCAGAGTTTTGCTGGAGATAAAGACATGCAGCAAGCTCCTTTGTAGGTTTTATTTTTGTTCTTCCTGGCAGTTTTCATTAGCCTACAAGTCATTAAGCTACAGTCAGAATATAAGGAAAAACAATAATTAAAATGGAAAATGTTATGCAAAATTAATTGTCAAATACATATTGGAACAAACCCTGTGTAAAGGTTTCCTTATGAACAACTGTACACATATTTTTTTTCTTGCTGTCACACATACATCTTACCATATAAGTCGGGCTGAATCATTTGAATCCCAATATAAAACTCTTTATTTCACTTTTTCTTTTATTATCTATAAACACAGTGTCTTCTGCATGTCTGTCATTCCACTGAGGTGTTTTTTGCATTGCTATCTGACACTTTTTGCATGCTCTTGACTTTTAATACTGTGATCTTTTTTTTATTTCCACATAATCATAGAATACTAGGTTGAAAGGAACCTCAAGGATCATCTGATCCAACCTTTTTTGGTCTTGACAAGATGGCCTAGTACCCTGTCTTTCTGGACTTTAAAGGTGTCCAACACTGGGGAATTGACCAATGGGAAGATTATTCCAATGTCTTATTGCTCTCATTGTGAAAATGTTTCCTCTTGTATCGAATTGGAATCTCCCCAGGATTCATAGGAGCCCATTACCCCTCACCTTTTCCATGTGACTCCTTGTGAAAAGGGAGTCTCTATTTTCTTTGTAGTCACCTTTTAAATACAGAAGCATGGTGATAATGTCTTATCTAAGCCTTCTTTTCTCAAGGCTGAACGAATTCAGGTTTCTCAGCCTTTCCTCCAGCTTTCCAGTCTTCAGATCCATCTTATGGTCCTTCTCTGGACTCTTTCCATCCTGTGCACAGATTTTTTGTATAGTGGGGATCAACACTGAAAACACTATTCCAGGTGTGGCCTGACAAGCATGGAGTAGGGAGTGATAATGACATCTTTGATGACCATCATCTGCTGGTGATGCTGTTGTTGATGCAGCCCATTGTTTTCTTGGTACTTTCTGTCACAGCAGCATGGTGTTCTCTCATACTGAGCTGCTTGCCCAGCTGGACCTCCTGAATAAATAATCTTTTATTATGTGTTCCCACGTACATGACCTTATACTTGTCATTCTTGAACTTAAGGTTAAGATTCTTGTTAGCCTACTCTTCCAGTCTCTCCAGGTCTTCCCACAGGGTGGCTTTCACTTCTGAAGTGTCCATTTCCCCACCCAGTTTGGGCCCATTGGCAAACTTGGTCAGCATACACTTGATCACACCATCCAAATTGCTTATTAAGATATTGAACAGCATTGGGCCTAATATCAATAGCAAGGGACCCCCCAGCCTGACAGGCTGCCAGTTTGAAAAGGAGCCCCTTACCCCTCCACTCTGGGTGCTGCCTGTCAGCCAGTTCCCCACCCATCACACGGACCACTTTTTGTTAATCTTCTCCAAACAGATTCGTGCTTACTTGCAAACCTCGCCTACCTACTAAAACATGTCAAGAGGCTTTTTTGCATCTGGATTTTTATTATTTACCCTACAGTCTTATAATCCCATTTCAAGTGGACTACCAGTCAGTTTTCCCTGACTGTTATATTTTCTTACGACTTTTATTAATGTGTTGGTAGACAGAGCCCACTTCATATGTCCATAAAATTTCATTAACTGCAATCCCTCCTACAAGCTTCTGACTTCTCTTTATTGTCCTCAAGATATCCTACATCACAGGTCTGGGAGGAGTGTTTTTGGTCCACTGCCAGATAATCAAATGTTCCGTCTCCATTATCTTTGTAAATATTGAACACAGACTGTACAAATGTCATAATTTTTTCTTATAAATGTAATAATCCTGCAGCAGTTTCCTCTAGCATATCAGAATTAGCTGTTCTCCATTTTTATGCATGAATGTGTTACAAATCTCTTGAATCTGTCTCTGTTCACATACATGAGTACAGATGGTTTGAGAAGAGAGCATATATTTCCACTTGGGAGTTCATTATGTTTAGAGAGATGTAACTCCTGCCCTAAATGCTACAAACATAAAGGGACTCCAAGCATCAGTGGGATATCACTGTGCAAGAGGGGAAAGGAAAGTAAACTAACAAGGCCCTACACAGGAGTCCTTTATTCCCTCACGGATTTTTTGTTTCCTGGGTAAGAAATCCACTGCATGCAAAGGTAGGTTAGTGTTTGCCCCATTATTCATGAGTGTGGACTGCACAGTGTCTATCCAACAGCAAAGACTACACAGCAGTCCAGAACAGCCCTGGAGGCACCTGCCATCAGTTCTCTGGGCAAGTAGGGCCCCTGGCTGAACTAATGGATGGCTGCTTGCAAAAAGCTGGCTTGCTCTGCCACTCAAGAGTCTGTTTTTAATCTGCTTAAAGCACTAGTCACTAGCTGAAACTTAAAATGGCTCTGCCAGCTTAACATATACCTTCAGAGCACAGTGACACAGTGTGTCACCTAAGGTGTAACTCCATCATAAACCACTGCAGAACACATCATAATAACTGCATGTCTGCTGGAAACCAGAAAAGCGCCTGTCAGATGAGGTTTGAGTATTTTCTAGGTAACAGCAGGAGAGGCCACACAATAATACAAGTTGCTCCTTGACCCTGTTTGATAGGTACACTTTTCCCCTGTTTTCTTCGTCTCTCCCTTTCCAGACAGTCTTTCTAAACTATTTGGTTCTATGCAGAACTAATTTATCAAGTGCAATCAGAAGCTTTATCATGTTCATTACATATAGGTGACCTTCAACTCGGTGATTACCTTCTGCTTATTTCAACCTTGAAAACTATCTCAATCAAGACCTGTGATCATCAGACAGGCTAAAGGCAGGAAGCACAGTCTTTGCTAAAAGGTCATTCTCCATAATTTTCAATCCTTTTGGCAAGTTGGTTTAGAGGTCATAAATAATCTTGGAATAGCAAGGCCTCCCACTAATTTTATGAAGCACATTTGTAATCATGCTCTTTCCTGCTTCTGGGCTGCAACTTTTCTAACTTTGTTACTTAACCTTGGACATGCTTAGATTTGATTAAGTCTTCCCCTTTGGACAGGCATTAAGATTTGACAAGCAATGAAGAGAACTCAGTAATACTTTTCTGACCAATCTGACAAAAAATCAGTAAAGTTTTATTTCTTTTCAGTGTTTAACTGTGATTATTCTGACATTTATGACCTTAACTGCCAAAAATATCTTGAAAAACCTCATAGTAAACATGGGGAGAAAACACAGTGAACAGAGAGCTAGAAAGGGAACAGTGGAGTCAAGTAAAATCTTGTCTTTAAAACAGCAGTAAGCAATTGACTGTGCATTTTGGCCAGTGTTCACAGATGGGAGAGAGGGAAGATTTTATTTTTTCACAAAGAGACCACCTTAAGAAATAAGCATGTCTTGACATAAGAAATATGTGGAAAAAGCACAGAAAGGGACTTATGTCTACAGAAAACATACAGAGAAGTAAAAGAATACAGAAGTACAGAGCTGTAAAAGAAGTAGACAGAAATACATTCACAGAACAAGGAGAAGTGCATTCAGTAGTCAGGTAACATCTTGCTGCATAGAATGAAAAATGGCTGCAGTGCCATTGTCAGCTGGGGAATTTAATTTTGCCTGGCCAGTATCACAATCTACACAGTACTAAAAACCACTAGAATATATAAAAATATCTATGAATGAAAAAAAAAAAAAAGTGATAGATGTGTAAAACAACAAATGAAAATAGCTATCCCACACATGGTATTTTGACTCCTGCAGTTTTTTAGGCTTCAGTTTTGATACAGAAAATTCTCCATTGCAAATGTGGCCAATGAAGGAGGCTAATTCAAAACATCATCCTTTAAGCCAGTGGATGGCATTCAGATCCACATCTGACTCCTTTCACTAAAGCAAATAATGCAGTGGTTTGAAGTAATTCTCTGATTGATTATGTCCAAAAGCTCAAAGCCCATTCTCAAAAATGACAGAGCAGCAAATGGAATGAGATATATAGAAATTGTTGCAGGTCTGACAGACATGAAAAACACTGAGTAGTAATTGAAACTTTCAAATACTACTAATGAAATGTACCTGAGATCTGACAAGCTGTTATTTTTGCAAGTCCAGTATTTTCTGGAAAGATTTGGAGTCACATATGAATTACATATACTGTCTTTATATTTAGATTGGTTTATAAATGTGAAAAATTGAAATATATAGTTAGAATATTCTCTTGCAATAATGTAGTTCTTCTAGATCAAAGACTGTCCACGTATAAGTGAAAAGTTATAAAGGTAATAGTAATATATTTCACCACAGCTGACAGATACTCTACATAATGGAGGCCTTAAAAATTTTTGCTTAATAATGTAGAAGTAAAATATTTTTTCATGGTTATAGCAACTAAAGTTCTAGCTGGGAGCTCCTCCCAGGATAAGCATGAGCAATATCACTATACTACTATCCTCTCCTTTCTTTTTCACCTTTTCTCTTAAATTTTCTTTCTTACTATTCTTTAACAGTCATTATTATAAAATTAGCCCACCACATTACTCTATACTGCATAAGTAATCAGAAAGTTGAATACTGTATGGAACATAACTGGTCTGGAAAAGTTTCATGAAAATGTGTTTTTCATTCAAAAACATCATTTTAAGTTTTGTAGGTTCTTTGAAGTTCAAATTTAATTAATCATCTTTTGGAGTACAGTCTCAAAGTGCTTGTCAAGACTCTACCTGACATTTTCAAACAAGAAAGCTCTAATTTTAATTTTTAATAAAACATATACACTTCTCTGAACAAAAATATTATCCTGTATAGGAGTGATATTCTTTTTATCAATAAATTACAACATTTCATTGTAATTCAGCATAGGAATGTTTTTCAAAACTTATTTTGATGGACTGAGAATGTACATCATTCCTATCTCAACATGTAATCTTTGAAGAAAAATTTTTCTCAGGTTAAGCTATATGCCTGCTCTGAATACCTCCTACAGGAGCCAGGCTTCCAGTAGGTCCCTTTCAGGGACTGTTTCTAAGATTTCACAGCTTATCCGTCAAAGCAGAAAAGGGCCAAGAAAGACAACAGAGAGAAAGAAGGAATAATTCTCACAGTCAAAATAAGATTCAAATGGTATGTTGATTTTGGTTGGGGTAGAGTAAACTTTCTTCACAGTGCCTGGTATGGGGATGTGTTTTGGATTTATGCTGAGCACAGGATTGATAATATAGAGATGCTTTTGTTACTGCACAGCAGGGCTTACACAGAGCCAAGGCCTTTTCTGCTTCTCCAATTTACATGCTGGCAAGGAAGTTAGGGATGCATGGGAGGCTGGGAGGAGCCACAGCTGGGACAGGTGACCCACACTGACCAAAGGGATATTCCAGAGCATGTGACATCATGCTCAGCATACAGAGTGGAGGGAAGGAGGAGGAAGTGGGGACACATTTGGAGTGATGAAGTTTGTCTTCCCAAATCACCATGGGATGGGACCCTGCTCTCCTGGAGATGGGAAACAGTGAATTAATTCCGTATTTTGCTTAGTTTGTGTGCATGGCTTTTGCTTTCCCTATTTAAGCTGTCTTTACCTCAACTCATGAGTTTTTCAGCTTTTGTCCCTCTGATTCTCTCCCCAGTCCTGCTGGGGGAGTGACTGAGCAGCTGTGTGGGGCTTGGCTGCTGGCTGGGGCTAAACAACAACAAATGGGTAAAATTTTATGAAATTGTTGCCCATGGAGCTAGTCCATCTAAAGATGCCTGACATCACATTTATAAGCAGATTAGGAGTGTTTAAAGGTATGGAACATAGCCTTTGTGTGTCTTTTATAAGTGTAACTCTAAGAAACCAGTGGACTCAATTACAGATTTACCAAATATTTCCGCTTAGAATAGCAGAACCCTCATGAGGGCATTGACAGGGATATCTCAAACTTGAATTTGATTAATCCCCTCAAGTAATGAGAACAATCTGCTTTCTTTAATTGCTTGAACTGAAAGTATATTTTTCATTACAAAGCATGAATACACCTCCCAAGATAAATATCAGGATGATATCAGAAAAAATGGCAAATTAAATATTTTTGAGGTCAGCAAGCGGACAGTTGGCTTATCATCTTACAGATAATACATGTACTTCTGCCTATCTCATTTGTCACACTATTAATATGGGGGAGTTTCAGAGAGTAAGATACGGTCAGAACAATGGACAATGTGAAGCAGCAAAAAGTGATAAAAGAGTAATAGAGATGTCAGCTGGAAAGAAATAAATAGAGAATAGCATTAGTTGTATCTGGCTATATTTCTAAAATAGCAGTTGCATTGGCAGACACTTTGTGTAGGTTGGCTATGAAGACAATAATTGAGCAGTTTCATGAAACTGGTGAACAAGTAACCTTCAAGTTCTGTATGAAACCACCCAGATCAGATTTGGCTTCTCACAGCCTGTCAGAGTGATCTGGGAATTCGGATCTAGAACACCCTCCAAAATGAAACAAACACAGATGAAAAACCGGTTACCTTCCAAGAAGTAGACTCTATGCATATAAGGTCTTCTCTTGGTATTTTTCAGGTGTAATTCTGCTCCAAGCATGTTAATTCAAAAATTTTATATCCTAGTCTTGATTTTTATTTTGATCATTGTCTGATCCAAACTAATCTTGAGAAGAGAGTGGAACCACTAGAAGTTATAGAATTATAGAATTGTTTGGTTTGGAAGTGACTTTAAAGACTGTCTACTTTCAGCCCCTCTGCCTTGAGCAGGGATGCCTTCCACCAAACCAAGTTACTCAAAACCCCATCAAACCTGGCCTTTAAATACTGCCAGAGATGGGGCATCCACAAGTTCTCTGGGCAAAATATAACTAAATACTAGTTAATATTTTGGTATA
The DNA here is from genome assembly GCF_024509145.1 of Vidua macroura. Classification (NCBI taxonomy): domain Eukaryota; kingdom Metazoa; phylum Chordata; class Aves; order Passeriformes; family Viduidae; genus Vidua; species Vidua macroura. Next base: position 18,149,728 of record NC_071576.1, on the reverse strand, counting down.
AAGGTTTTAGCACATGTAAAACCTTAGTTCTAAATGTTAACTTTAATGAATAAAAAACTTTAAGCAACTTTCTGTGAAATGCTGCTGAAAATGTCTCTGAAGGAACTCCACAAGAGTGGACTAGCACATCTGGCCATTAAAATATCGTGTCTAGGCAACAAATTTCTGCATTGGTACACTTCCCCATGAAATTCTGATTCTTTATCCAGAATAACCCAGGTTTGAATAGACCTCTAAAGATCCCCTTCATGGGAGTCTAGATGAGATTATCTAGCACCTTCTCTAATGGCATTCTGAAAACCTCCACTGATGGGGCCTCACATCTCTGGGGAGGTCGTTCCAGTGAATAGTTGCTTTCACTGTAAAAACATCTTTCTTAGAGCAAGGTGAAACCTCTCCCAGTACAACTGGTACCCACTGCCACCTGTCCTCTGTCTGGCTTCTGTGGAGAGAGAGCTTCCATCCTCTTTGAAGCCATCCTTTACGTACTGGAATCCTGATATGAAGTTCTGAGCCTTTCCTTCTTATAGTGACATGGTGCTTCCCTGCTCTCTCAGATCTGCAACGAATTAATGCCTATTATAATTCTTTACATATACACATTGACTATATATAATACATTGATATAATGCTGTGTACATATAGCTGCTAAAACAACAGGAAAAAAGTAGCTAGAAAATTCCTTTCTAACTTTTCCTTAAAAAAAGTACTGGGTGCTAATTTGCATATTGACATAAATAAGACAAAGAGAGGATTGTAAATAACCCCATAAAACCTCTATGCCAAAAAAATGTTCATTTTGAACAGTGATTCATATTCCATGTTTGGCGGCCGTGCATCATTTTGGTGAAATGCATAGGCTACGTTACACAGCAATTTGGGTTATCATAGCTGTCCCTTACAGCATGAAGATAACTGCATCTCAAGTTCTTTCCAGGATAGCTGTTGCTGTTGCCAGAAATACAGAATATTTTGTATGAAGGTGCTGCACTTTCAACAGATATATTTATTCAGAGTCAGTTAGTGTCCAAAACCTAGGTGAATTGCTATGGGTTGTGGGAGGCAAAAACTCCAAGGCTCCATTTTCAGCTCTGGGACTGTTTCATCTGCCTTGGTTGAGGGCAAATGAGTTGAAAATCTCAGTTTGAATTTCCCATCTGTGCAAAAGCAGATGATAAAACTAGCCTATCCCACAGAATGACAGCAGACATAATTAGTTAACATTTGCACAGTCATCTCAAAGTTCTGTTTAAGTGTGGTGCTTGCCAGCATGTCCAAAGGGATTTTTAAATAACATTGTTCTATATAAAAGAGATGAAACAGAAGTTTAAAAATTCCTGAAAGTTTGTAAGAAAGGGATCAGACATTCTCAAAAGCAAAGGTGAAAGGTGGAAAAATATTTTACAGATAAAGTTGTAATATATAAATATGAGAATCAATTAGAGAAATCTGACTGAAGCAATGTACTAAGAGAAATGGATCAGCTTCTAAGACGTGGAGAGAAAAAGGTTTATTGTTTACTGGAAATGCCAATCTAACAAGCAAAAACTTGGTGGAACAACAGTTCTTCAAAGTCCTAAATGTAAAGAAAAATTAATTGAAAGCATTTCTGTAATACAGTAAAAAAAGACCTTTAATTCATTACTTACCTAAACAAAGTTTGATTAAAAAATACTTTGTTTTGTATCAGGCCACAGCTTACCTGAACAGAAAAAGCTTTATAACAATTGAATAATAAGGAAAAGTATTAACAATTAAATGGGACCCAGGTGTGAATTCCAACAGGGAGGACCAAGTGGCAAGTTAATGAAAAGAATTTTAACTTCAGATGAGATGAGGTGCTGAATATCTCAAGATCAGCAGCTCAAATTACCACCTTGTATGATAGCAAACAACAGTATATTAACTTCAGTTTTCAGAGATCAGTTTAATAGTGGCAATTACAAAACCACAGTGCAGAATACCTATTTGCCAGCTAACCTTCACTTAAATTCATGTATAGAATGTCTTAAGGCTTAAGTAAAGGTTTACTTAAAGGTTTACTGGCATGCTAACCAGACAGACTATGTGAAAAACGATGACTTTCTTTCCTAATGCAGGAAATTTAACAGTTCTACACATGAAGAGAATTTTACTGACATAGAATCTCATATCTGAAAAGAAATCTTGGAAAATATATCAAAAATAACCCAAAAACTTTTGGCTTAAGTGAGTTCCCCAGCATCACATGTCAGTGAAAAAGCTTGCATCATTACCTTTCTTCATGGTCCAATTATGAATATTTTAGTGCTTCTGCATCTCAGCACTGCAACAAAGCCAATGTGAAACTTTATCCCTTTGCTCTCCATGAGATTGCTATTCACAAGCTAGGGCATACTTATTTTCATACACTTACTTTCTTCCTTCCCCAGATCAGTGAAGCAGTAAATAGAGAGGGGAAAAAGAGGTTCTCTCCCAACAGCATCAGATCAGTGGTGCAGGAAATAGCAAGCAACTCCCTGCAGGAGCATATGCATTCTTAGCATATTCTACCAGCAAATGATAATCAGCCAGTTAATTATATTTAATTGCTCTCTGCATCAAAACAATAAATAATGAGAGAGATCAGTGCTGCTTGTTGGAGATTATAACTTGACATAAATGTGAGAAACAGAAGCAAATGAATAAATACTGAGTTCTTCAAAACTGAGTTTAAAAATAAATAAATAAAGGGTGTGTGTAAATGCTATCAATATTGGCCAACATGTATCTACAGAGCCAGAAATTTCAGTTTAAAAAAATCCCAGGGTTTTTTTTTTTTTTTTTTTTGTTTTTTTTTTTTTTGTTTGTTTTTTTTTTTTTGAGAAAATTGCTGTCAGTGAATCTGTGTGATGAAGACACTGCATGCAGAACTTTAGGACATGAATATTTAAGGGAAGGAATAAATTTTGTATGTTGGGGGGAAGCAAGAGAAATGGAATAGACATAATAATTTAAGCAAAGGAAGGATGTTAAAGATGGCAAGTGTTAGGTTCCCAGAAGAATATAGAAAAATCCCAGCAGAGATTTACTTGAAAATATATTAGTCAAAGTGTTAGTCAATAGACTGCAGGGGCAACCCTAAGTGGAGAAAGAGCTGGCCCAGGTCGTGCACTGTAGCTGGTCCATTCCAGTTTAACAATCAGTAGCAGGCATGATTGAACCCCACAGAACATGGATTGTTTAATTTATTGCAACATTCCCCTTGGCTTCTTTGAATAAAATTTAAAGTTAATTTTTTTTTAGTGCTTTTGTTTCAGATTCCATAATGGCAGTAAATTTCCATTGTGGTTGCTCTTGCAGCTGACAATCAAATCTGCAGCTGCAGAGAATTTTGTGTTTCAAATCAGAGAATTACTTCCATTTGCAAACTCTGTATTGTATTATATATTTCTTATTGTCTTCTATGCATATGTATAGATATATACATATATATACATACACTTTAAAATACAGATTATTGTTCATTATTTAGTAAAAATTGCATCTTTGCATGAGGGTCCCTTCAAGTTAAGTCAAAGTCAAGAGAAAAAACAGATAAAATCTCAGAAATTACAACCAGTTATGGTGATGATGAGTGGGAACTAATAGAAGTTTCCCTTTTTAAAATCTTATATATTCAAAAATATTTTGAAGATATGGAAGAAGAATTTTTTTTTCCTGGATTACTTAAATTTCCCCAAAGCTGAAATAAAATTTCAGCCAAAATTCTTTGACTGAAAAGATTAGGCAGAAAAATGTGACATTTTTAAGAGAAGTTGTGTCAAAAGAATTCATTAGAAAGCTAAAACAACATTCATTTTCAACAAGATTGAAAAAGAACAATTTGTGGATACAAATCCCATCTTGGTTTTGTGGTGAAGTAAATAGCACAAAACAAAAACAAAAAAGTGGGGAGGAAAGGCGAAATATGCAACAAAAATGCCCATTGGGAAAGAGAGGTCAGTAATCAATCAGCTGGACAGAGAAACCTGAGGGAATTACAGGACTTATGGATGGCATAATTAAGAATAACAATCTTCTAAAATACAATATGAAAAACAAAAACCTGCAGGCATCCATGCAGCCTCATTAGAAGATGGAGATTGTAACTGCTAATCTGATGTCAGTTTTTTTCACAACTGCTGCTCTGTTTGGATAGATGTTTGAGGTTGTCCTGCTCTGACAGGTTTGGGTGAAAAGTTTTCAGTATAAAAGCAATCATCTTTATATATCCAGCAGGTTCAATTAACTTGAACCAAAGGACTTTTAAGAGATGACAAAGCAGATGTCCAATTTATTGATATTGATGTGGCAAATCTGCTGGGTTTTTTTTTTCACTGTCCCACCACCAATGCAGAGATTTAGTTTGCCAGTTAAGTGTTACAACTCTGTGACATTACATGCAACAGGTTACCCGTGTCTTGGTTTAAAAGAGTACGTTGTTCATAGTATGGAAGTACATTTTTTTCCTTCACAAATATATAAAGTAATATAGTGATCTTAGTAATTTATTGGAGAAAAAAAGCATAAAATTCAAGAGATAGGAGCTGAAGCCAGACAATTTCTCATTTTAAACTGGGCTTGCATTTTCACCAGCAAAAATGAATGACCACTGTAACAGACTACCAAGTGCAGGTATGGATTCTCCATCTTCTTTGCTGTAATCAAGATCAGATACTCTTTAGAAAAAGATGGTTCAGTCAGGCACAAATCACTGCTGAACTCTGTACAAAGGTAGGAGCAGAAATACTACGAGCTCTGTAATCTATTTGGCCCTAAAATAAAGGAAACAGAAAAGTTCTGAAAGCCAAATTTTACTTCAAAATTTAAAGGAAATTTGAAACTATTTGATTAAAAATAGTTTCAAATTACAGATTGATATAGTTAAATGTTACTATTTCAGAAGAGAATAATTTAAAAGCATCAAAACAGTATCACAGTTAATGTTCTAATTTTAGTAAAGCATTAAAATCTCACAGCATGCCAACCCCACAGCAAGGGTACTTGCAATCATGCAAATTCATGCAGTGTTCACAAAGGAGGAGGAACAATGATCCCTGCTTATGGCTTGGGCCTCTCAATTAAGCACTGGGCTTCCAGCTGCTGCATCTCAAACGGGCACACGCTGGGGAGCCAGAAAAATCACATCCACATTTTCACTTATGAGAAGGGAGCGTACACGCCTCGGTGCACCTGCTCCTCCCTATTAACCCTGACCACAAAAATAGTGTGGGACTATCACTGGCACTGATTTTGCCTGTCTTTGCATCAGTTGTGCTGTGACTGTCCATGAAATAGCAGGGTTACAGGGTTAGAGGTGTTGCTTCAACACTCAGAGGCATAGCATATCATCAAGTGGAGAATCCAGCTTCTGTTTTGCAGAGGTTGCAATTGTTTCTATCCAGCTCTTTTCATGGGGCATGATCCTTAAATGACACCCCAGGGCACTAATTGAGGCTGGAAAAAAGTGAGATCTTAACCAGACTCAGCAAAAGACAAGATGCCACATTTTCTTTTTTGCATTTTAATCACCTTCACAATCTACATGTAAAAGATGTCTTTTTCTCCTTCCCTGAGCTCTACTGCATTAGATGAGGATGAATGTGTGAATTGCCTTGTAAACTGATCTACTGGTGTGAGGATCCAAAAGAAATAGAAAAAGCAATGTTGAAAGGACTGGGGCAAGAAGGATACCCCAAAACTGGAAAAATTTTTGAGGAGACCCAGTAAGATTTATAATCTTACTTATGTAAGTAAGTAAGAAAATATACAGATGCAACAGTTTTTTTACTTTAATTTATTTAAAACTTCTTTTTTAAATGGATTTACTTCACAGCATTGTATTATTACTAAGGAAAATTTAGATCTTTACACAGTGTGCTACATTTACTATTACCCCTTAATTCTATTCTATTCGCCTCTACATAGGAACAGTCTGCTTGCTTTCCAAATTTTAACTAGAATTTAAAATGTTTATTTACCTGAGTTCCTACATTTCTATTAAAATCCTATATTTGAAGCCTGTAATAGAATCTTGGTTTATGTCTGCAAGTAAACAGCATTGGTATTTTCTATACTGAACATTTTAGCTCTCCCTATCTTAGAGATGCCACTGAGCAAATAAAAACATTCAGCATACAGCACAACTTCGTCTTTAATGACAAGTATATGCAGCATTATTCACAAGCAAAGAATCCATAGTTATATTGTAAACACATTCCTCACTACCCTTTAAAATGCTAAAAGAAGACATACATGTATAAAATCAAGCAAGCAGATTTTGTGAATATTGTTAATATTCCTTCAAAATTTCTTAAGATTTGCAGAGGTGTTACTTTTTTTAGACCCTCACATATCTGAAAGCATGTTAAAGCACAATCATTTTGCTGCCTCTACTGCAGGTCATTTTATTTGCTGTGAAGCCAGAGTCTTGGCTAAGGGTCTGGAAGGATGCTTCTGTATAGCAAAACTAGCAAGCTTCTGCTAAACTAGAAGCTGTACTCTTTTGTCCACAGGATCTACAGTAGGGACTAAAATAGAACAGTAATGAGAAGTCCCTTTGGGAACCAGTCCTGGGACAACACAGTAAAGAAAGAAGGGGAGGCAAAGGACAAGGTATTTTTACTGCTGCCAAACACGTGTGAGACCTAATCTGGCTCTGCCAGCTCTAACCCCAGACCAAGGAGTGTGGGCAAGAAAGGAGCAGAGACACCAGAGACAGAGGGACACAAGCATCACAGCCCTGTGAGAAATCATGGGATGTTTACCAGGAGCTGTGCCCCAGCTAAAAAGTCTGGCCCAGAACTGGGTAATCAGAGCTTGCTGACTTTGCAGACAATGGTAGGTAAATTCAGCCAAAAACTGTACCCAGTTCAGGGCTGAGCTGGGGCTTCATTCTGCTTTGTGGACCTGGAACAGGATACCTACACCGTGCATATCTTTGCAACCTATTTTTATTACCTCTAATACTCAAGAATCTGACAATTTAGGTCTTTGTGCATACTCAAGATCCCTTTAAGTTACAGAAACCAAGGTACCCGTAAACAACCCATTCTTACACACCTTTTCAATAATGTCAGATGAATTTCATAGTGAAACTAATCTGGTTCCTTAGCCCACAACTGCAACAGCCAGTGTATTATAGTACTATGGTCTCTGCATTTTGTCACACTCCGTGGCTCACTGTCAGTGCTCCCACATATCTGATTTTACCATAGGTGCAGAAATGGCCTACACTAAAATAATTTTTATACAAAAACGTTTCAGATTTAGTAAAAATTTTGAGCAAAACAGGAAAACCCTAGAACATTTATGCTGAAAAGTAGAACTCTTTCAGCAGATAATTTGATCATTTCAACACAAATACACTGTCACAAGAATCTTGGCAGTTTGCAATGCTCACCTTCACCTTGCTCTTGTTCTTCTCCACAGAACTCTCTCCTTCAAAACACCACAGTAATTTACTCTTCAACAAACACTCTTCCCCGAAGGTGTAGGTTCACAATAGATCAGAAGACACAGCTCTAATCAGGAGATCTCGTTTCTAGAGCGTACTTGGGATTCAGGAGTCAGCCAGAACTATTCAATGCACTATACATATTTGTTTCTTGTGGAAACAAAACCAGTTCTTTATCCTTTCTATTCATCCTAGTTTCTATACTTCATGTTTGCTGGTTTCATAAAACTTAAAAAGTCATTAGTCATATTAGTTAGTCATACTCAACATCACTTTTATACTTTTAGTTGCTCAGTAACAATAGCAGTTAATCAATTAAATTGCATAACAGTACTCCATTTGGTACGCATTATATGCACCTGGTGTTCAAAACTAATTTTCCAAGTCAAGGCAATGAATGAATTTCATAGCATAATGACATTTATAAAACCAGGTTAGTGAAAGCTGCACTGTAAAAGTGTTCAGCGGTGCAAATTTTGATAAATAGAAGACTTAAATCAAGTCCCAGCACAGTGTATAAAAGGACAAGCCCAAATTAATGGGGCAAGTTCTCTCAATAAATGAGGTGTGATTCCATGGCTGATGGGCAGATGTTCAAATATTCCACCTGCTGCTTTGCCAAAAAAAATGAAATACCCATGTACTAAGGTTTAATATAAATGTCAGTAATGTGCAGCAAAGCCAAGATCCTGATGAGAAAACAGTTGTCCAAATCCCATGGTTTCTGTAATTAAACATTCAAAAATCAGAGAAAAAAATATTCCTTTCTAAATAGTTAGTTTTAACTAAAAGTTTTTGTATGTAGAAAAAGGTTCTTCCTATAAACCACAGTCCCATATTCTTGGCTTACCTTCTTTTTACTGCAAGCCTTAGACCTCGTTTTGTTCCCTTGTCTACCTATATCCAACCACTCATAAAACTGAAAGCAAAGACTGAGAACTACTACTCAAGTAAATAAATAGTCTGTGACATCACAAAGTCAGAAGATTGTTTTAGATGGCTCAAACCTTTGTTGGCTAAGCCTGCAAAGCAGAGTGCTGGAAATAATGGAAAAATCCACGGTAATAATTTATATTTAAAAAATCAATAAACAACATGGAACCCCTCAACACTTGAAACAATGAGAAATTGGAAAAAAGCCAAAACAGACCAATAGGAATAGTATTTCATATACTGTCTAAGGTTATAAGCATGCAGAAATGTCAATCACAATCTGGAAGGGTTGGGGCTTATTTTCAAAGCTAAATGGATATTTCATTCCTGAGATAAAAGGTGTCCAAATCTCAGATATAAGACAAACATTAGAAACCTGTATGCAAATGTGGATAATGCCCCTAGGAGTGAGTGACAGTTGTGAGACAGCTGCTCATTATCAGAAAGATAAAAGTAATTCAAAGAAGCAGAACAATTGATCAAACCCATCAAATGACAGAGACCTCAAACTCCTAATGCCAACTCGCTTTGACGTTTTGAAAATCAGTGAACAAATGTGAAAACCTTTCATTTATTTCTAGGTCCTAGTGAAAACACAGACTGCACTCCTAGTGACTTCCAAAGCATCTAACTGTCCAAATCTTTCTTAAGTTAGTTCTAAAATGTTACATAATTGCACATCACATGTTTGCAGAATAGACTCACTCAGATAGTATCGCTGAAGGGCAGCTCCCATATGCTTGGTTCAGACAGCTGTGTAATGCTGAAACAAATGAAGGTAATTACAATGATGAACTAAGTAACACAATTTGCCTTCTGACAAAGCTATTCTTCCCCTCTTTGCTGGCCAGCCCTATTTAAGTTCACAGGAAATTTGCCACCTGTGGGACTGAAGCACTTGAATGCCATCAAAGCCAGTGCCAGACTGTAAGCAAATTACCACAACCTGCTTCTTTGGAGAGAGAACCTTTGGAAATAACCCAACTGAACCTCTCCAGTGAGATGGTCTGTACTTTCATCATCAGATCTCTGCTGTTTTCAGCCTTTTTTGCCTGTATGTCTTTTCTTTATTTCCTCTTACATTTTGGCCAATACTCTGCTTTTCAAACCAGTTCACATGCTTACATAAAAGCCATGCAAAGGAGAATAAACTCTTAACAGACATATTGTCTTAAGATTTGCAGAAATCATACACCAATAATCCTAGTGAGTATTGGGAACATCATAAGAAATTCAGCTTATTGGAGGTTATGCCTTACCTTTTCAGCCATTAGTACCTTCAGCTTCTAGTTACCCCTCACCTTTTTAGCTGGTGGTGTGTTCAGCCTCTTCATTTTTACTGTTATTCTAGATCCCAGTCTTTCAAAATTACATGAATAGCTTTATTTCTTCTTTCAGTTAAAATAATTTTCACTCTGTGGTCAGAATGGTCTTTATTAACTTGGCACAGCACTGGTTTTCTATAGGCAATTTTTTTTTTTTTCCCTTCCATGCTCCCTAACAATTTATTGCAGACTAACTTTAAAGGTGTTGCAAGCAAAAAGTAACTGTAAATTAGGAGTTTGCCAAGTCTCATAGACAACCATCATAGCAGGAAAGTGACTGAACAAAGAGCTCTAGCTGTTGTCTCTGGCTGTGTCTCTCATCCCCTCTCTACTTCCTCCAGTTCATTTTAGTCTTGCTTTCAGCAGGAAGTAACCCAGCTGTGTGAAGCTTCATTGTCTAGTGACACATTTGGGCAATGGCAGTTGCTGAATGCAGCAGGGAGGAGTTTCTAAGAGCTATGGCTAAAATATGCTACAGTTCACTTCTTTTTCCTGTTATTTCTACATTAGAAGAGCACATCCATCAAATTCCTTACTCCAGGTGCTTCCAATGCTGCCAGTGACAGCTGCTTGATGCCATGGTAATCCAAGGTTTCATCTTTACCTGTGTTAAGATCCATCACACATAAGCCAATTGTAGCTTTTTTTCAGTTTCAATGCACCATCTGAAGTATACACACCAACATCCTTTCACCTTAGACAGGAAGCAGCTTAGGGTTAGCTGTCCTATTAATCTTCTCACAGCTGTGTTATTTTTTGATGCTTTAAGTTATGAGAAAATCAGGCAGTCATTACAGTGATATTGATACCCACACAAGACATATACACATTTACATGTGCATTCCTGGGAAAAAAACACTTGGCAGAAGTTGTGAAATAGAATGTGGATATAGAAAGATGTCACTTTTGGGATGAAGAGAATCGGACTGAAAATAATGTATTCACTATGGAATTGGAATGCCACTATAAAGCTGCAGAATTAGAGATTTCATTAGATACTGCTGAGCCCCTATGATAGAATTTGTGCAATCTACAGACCAAAGTTCCTGCTTTCTGGCTCAAGGCCCTTTAGATGCTTTGCACTATTAAAAGGAGGTCATTAGCCTCTGCACCTAAGTATTAGGAGAGAAGTTTCCTACACATCAGACTAGTGCCCAACTCAAAAGGCTAATAGTTATTTCAAGGTTCCTTTTCTGTGGAATTCTGGGGAGAAATAGAAATTCCACACTCTAATTTTCACTAGAATGCAAAGCCTGCTAGGTTATATAACCCTAATAACACAGCTCAGGAGCAGCCGAAAAGGTACAACACTACAATATTGTAGCTACAAGGCTAAAATATTTTCCATCTGGAAATATAATTACATTCAAAATGAAGATGCAATTGATCAATACAGAACAATCCTTCCCCAAAATACAGCTTATATTAAAACTAGATCTGTTTCAAGTCTATCTATCTGTTCAATAGCACAAACACTACAGATGAGCTATGGCCCAAGTGCAGAAAAAGAAGGACAAACACAGAGGATTTTTTTAATCTCTTCAAGACAGAATTTAAATCCTGTCAGAGTCCCTCTCTAAGACAAACTAGATTATGTTATCCTTAACTATATTTTAATGTCTAAGATGGATTTTAAAGCTCTAAATTCCTTTCTTCCCCTGTAGGTTGAACATCTCAATTGCTGTAAACTAGCAAAAGCCTTATCAAAGGCTGTGCCAGCCTTTACAGCTGAAAATCAAATTTGTAATTTCCAGGATTCCAAGTAACAGTGCTTTTTTGGTTTTGCTTCAAAAGCATAATGGAAGCCTCAGCAACTGATAAAGTCAGTCACTGTGTTATGTGCTGAAGTCACAACTCAGTATTATTTGTGCAACAGGGAATGTGAAAGATGAGGTCAAAGAGCTCCCAGAACACAACAGAGAAAGCTCAGTTGTCTGAAGGAAAGGGCAGCTATTGAACTCCATTGCACCAAGCATTTCTCCTAAATAGCAAGCCCTGTGAGAAAAAGGAGTTTAAAACTGCACTTGACAGCAGGAATAGCGACAGTAGAATGAGGCTTTCCTATATAGACTACATAAAGCTGTGAGAAAAAATGAGAAGTCAAAACATTTGAAAAAATATTGTGTGTTTTCTGTGCTTCAGGACACAGGTTTTTGTTTACAGTGGATTTGACCTTATGAATGTTTTCAGTTGCCTGAGAGCAAAAATTGCCATGTTTACTTGAGCAGACAAGCCATGGAAAAGATTATGTTGAAATGAAAAATTCACTCAGTAGTTGGCTCCTTGGCAGTAGCAACTCTGATCTAACTTGCTGCTAGTAGCAAAACCTAAACAAAGTAAAAATATTACTGATGTACTTCACCAAAGTAAATTTTAAAAATTATTAAAGTTGTCACACAGACCTTGTGCAGATGTGATCAGATGTGACCAGTGAACACCAAAGCAGGAATAAATCTTCTCTAGGTTTTGTAAGTGCTAGTGAGAATAAAAGATTTGCATAAAAACAAAACAAGCAAACAACTATAAAATAATCAATATCCAGTCCTTTCCACTTTCAGAAACATAGTACTACTGTGGTTGCCTGACACAGATATGAGTCAGTAAGCCAAGCTAAGAAGAATGAGGAGTGACTTGCCAAGTTTCTTTATCAAATTGCACGAAGCAACAGAAAGATAAAACTATATGCTTGTCAACGCTTACAGTTTTATCTTTAATCTTGAGATGCATTACTGGAGCAGCACAAGACAGATCCCCTAACTAGGCTGCTTTCAGGAAACTCTGGCACTGGACCACCGGCACTGTGGGACACAGCATGAGTGGAAGGCAAGTCTTTTCTCATGTGTATCATCTTCTGGTTCACAAGTTTCACAACTGACAGGCTAGAAGAAGGCTTTGCCAAGTTTCTGAATATACTTTTAAAACAGAATGTTAGCAGAAAATATACCAATCACTTAAACAAATCTCGAATTTGATGTTCCACTATCTATGTTATCTTTTTTTACCAAGCTTTTAGAAAAAAATTTCTGCACACAAGGAAAACCATTGTTTGTCTCCAAGATCTCCAGTTCACCTAAGTTTCCATACATTTTAGCACTACAATACTTCTTTTTTTCCCCATTCCTGCTTTTATCTTTCCAGAACTTCTTGTCTTCACTAAGTTCTCCAAATTTCAGTCATCTGCAGATATATAAAGTAGATCTATAGAGCAAATTGATCCGATGTGGACACTGAGGGTGTGGATACCCTCTCTAACCATGCCACTGCCCAGAATTATTTGATCAAGTATTTTAACACTCATTCTAAACAAAATACTGTTGATAAACAGATCTGCCAGTTATTCATTTCTTACACCATGCCTTCACTTTAGAAAGAACTGTGTAGAAAATTGCAAAAGAACAGGCAAATTTAATCATTCATGCAATTTTCCCTGAAAAGTACAGAAATTTCCAACATTTTCTATAGTGCCACTTTAGCTGAATCTTTCCGACGTCATTTTTAAGGAACAAAATTTAACGCAGAGCATTCAGTAATGTTAAAAATGTAATTCTATGTATTATAAGGCCTCAAAAAGAGCTCTTGACCTTTTCTCTTAAAAAAAATGTACCAGAACTAACATTTTTACTCTTAGTTAAGATAATCTAACATTTATTTTCTAATTTATGCTTTTTTTTAATGTTTAAGGTTAACAATAGGAATAATTTTCCATTTATTACAGATTAATACATTGGTTATTAGCACAAGGAAGGGTAAGATTTCCCACTTAATACAGGCATACCTCTAATCTTGCATACAGGCATATCCTAATCTGATCCTACTAAGGGGAAATTATAAAAACTTTGCTTTTGTCAGTGTAGTAAAAGGGGTGTGCAACTGCTATGAAGCAATCAGAGTCCTGAAGCTGTCAGTCAGCAAGAAGAAAATGGTCTCAGGACTGGAATAAAATGCAGTGAGTACTCAGTACATACATTGCATTTATAAAGACAGCTGTTAATAATTTTGTATTCAATATATATTTAACTATATATGTATATATATAGTTCTATATAAGTATGTATATATATATATGTATATAGGCAGATGTGTCCTGCACAGATTTATTAGGCTCTGCTGTAAGGGAAAGGCTTCCCATAAATTTCCTTTTACTCTTTCTTCTTTCTCAGCCTTTCCATGTCCCTGAAATAGTGCTGGAAGCCGTATTTTCCACATCACAGGCTCTTTTCCAATTCTTTCCTCTGCGGGATAGACTCAACAGCCAAAGTATGGCTTCCACGCTACTGAGTGTATGGGGAAGGATTGTCCCTACCTGTGGACTTGTGTGTGTGTCACATGACCTTTGACTGGGACATGCCCATGATACATGGATCAGGATGAGTCAAATTTTCCCCCCACTAGGAGACAAGGAGGTACCTTAGACTCCTGAACTCCAAGCCTTAGACTTGCAAGAGTTCTGTATCTGCAATGAAAGCATCAGACAGCCCTTCAGAGCAACCTCAGAAGAGCAGGCTTCAGCACTCTGCTGCTAAATCCATTCTGACTAAAATTCTTTCTAATTGGTTTTACAAACTTTTGAAATGGGTTCTCACTGAAAATAATTAAAATTACTTATTTTCAAAGACAGAGCCAGTTTCACCGGTGGGTATCTTTAAGTTATGGAAGTCATGTTTGTACTTAGGAGCCACAAAAATAAGATGACTTTATAACCAATTTTGAAGTAGTATATGTGGGGAAAAAAAAGTGAAAATTTGGAAAGGGTGGTCAAGCATTTTACAAAGATTCACTTTTTCTAAAGTATAAGCCCGTGCTAGACATATAAATTACTAGGGTATATTTTATATGGATGGATTATATATTTTATACATATGGATCAGCTCCTCATGTAATTTAGAGGTCTATGAATTCACCTGCTGAGTGTGTAATTCTAGATGCTAAAAGGGTTAAAACTAAAGTATTTCTCAACTTCTGACTTGTTCCAAGTAAATTTCCTTCTTGAAAACACACCTTTCATTATGAAGCAGGAAAAATTATAAATTACCCATATGGAGATTTTCATTTTGCATTTGATAAATAGCCTGAAAAGGCTTATGGTAAAGGGCTAAATGATTTTGGCAGCAAACATTGCAACCAGGAAAGCACAAGCCGTGAGGCCAAAGTTGTCTGTTTATCATGTCTTTACAGCATGATAAACAGACAATTATCAAAGTAGCTATAGGTGTGTTTGGTCAGTATTTTAACTTGCAAGGTTTAGTCCTGCATGTTCCGCTCAATATTTTGTCACATTTTTCTTGTAAAAATAGTAAGCTAAATCTTTACTATATATGATGAGTGCATTTTTAAGTACCACCTGAATGGAATTCAAGCTCTGAAACTTTTGGCTTATCAGTAGTTTTAATAACCAGAATCTAATTCATTTTTAAAAAATCTGTATGTCTAATCTCTGCTTTTAAAACCCAGATATGGAGCTGCATGTTTAGGCAGCATTTCAACATGAGCACCAAGGGAAAAGTTTAGGCTCTCTCCCAATTTCAGTGCTAATCAGAGTACACAAAAATGATCTCAGGCTTGTGATTTATATAATCACCAAAAAAAATAAAGAAAAGATTTCAGACTCCTATTCTTCTTTCTGATACAATTTCCTAATTCCTAGTTTTTTTATGATTACCAGGCTACATCTTGACAAAATCTGGCTGACTCACACTCACATCAAATTCGTAGTCCCCAGAATTAAACATGAGCTAAATACAACACATCACAATGACACACAGAGACATTTGAGACTTTCTCCTTTATTCCTAGCCTCTTTCTGGGCTCTTTCATGGTGAAACTTCCAATTGGAAGATGGATGGCTACACACAAAAAAAAAAACAAAACAGCAAAAGCCTACGGCACAATCAGGATCAGAGCCTGGGCTCATTTTCAACAAACACCTTTTGGAACATCCCATACTATATCTATTCAGAAATATTTAAGAAGTCAAATAGAACAGCAACATTTTACAGATCTCATGCAGAAATATGTTACATTAGACCCTCTGGAGCTCAGTATTTAGAGCACAAGGCCACTGCATACCCTTCTGCTTTTTTACCTTTGTCCCTAATGGACACATCTTCTTTTTGTTAGGTCATTTTCCAGAAGGCCAAGATATACTGTTCTATACATCTTACTCACATTGTTTGTTTTACTGACATCATTGTAAAAAGTAAATCCTGGTCTTAACTAGTTACTCTGGAGCTGCCTACAGGGTAACCATTTTTTATTGTATATGAACCATTCACACCCTTTTCATTGAATAATAGGCTTTTGGAGGTAAATATTTATAGTCCCTATAGCTTTTAGGTGGTGAACTTAGGGAGGCTGGGAGATGGACTGAATGTCATCCCAGCCTGAAGCCAGGTCTACACTGCAGGACTGAAAGGAAGTGGAGGTTTGTTTTTGTCCACATTTCTAACATCAGCTCAGGTGTTGCTGTCCTGTTGTTATGGTATGTGATGAGTGTAGCTTAACACGTTACATAAACCAGTTAAATCACTCACTACTTTATTTATTTTTCCCCTTTTTATTCCTAGAAATCATATGCTATTAATTGCATTTCCAATCAAGAATTTAATTCTAAGTGAACACAATATGTGGAATTGAACAGTATCTACAAATTCAAAAAGCAGTTTATTGAATAACAAATTTTTCACAGTAGGTTGAAAAGAACTATAAAGGCAATATCACTCTGTGAGGATAAAAAATTCTGTTGCGAGGCATTTTGAGAGAGTCAGAAGAGAACAGAAGCTACTGAAAGGGCCATGTCTTGCTAGAGGTACTTCAAAATGAAAGGAAGCAAGCCTCTAAGGGTTGCTTACTCTATAAGATGATGATTTCACACTTAATTACAGGTTGACAGCAAGAAAGGTGCATTCAACAACTTCATCCATTTGCAAGTGTTGGAATGAAAGCAAAAATAGAAGAGGAATTCTCTGTAATTGAAAGATATCACCCTCTGCACCAAATATTGCAAAACATGCACATGAAGGATAAGTTTTAATTTACTGGAGAAATACAAAACATGGGTCAGAGATGACCAAACAAATTTCCTATCTGTCATGATTATATTTGACTTCTACAAATGCCCAGCTGTCACTGCTCAGGGCATCATCTCTTGAATCACTGACTGCTTCAAACAGTATCTCCTTGCATCTTATTCTGCCTTTAGGACTTTCTTGCGTTCATGATGTTCAAGACTGTTTTCTCAAATAATACCACCTTCCGTCAATAAATCTTTGGGTAAAGGTTTATAAGAAAATTTTAGGGTTGGGTTGGTTTTTTTTGTTTGTTTGGTTATGTAGCTAGCAATACGCCCTTGCTAATAAATTTTATCCATTCCCCTTCAGGCAGAGATTAGAGCTTTAAAATGTTAGATTATCTACTTGAAATTTTCAGAAATCTTAAACTGCAAAATTGCAGGAATCAGAAAAGACAGTCTAATATATATTTTCTAACACTAAATTCCTGAAAAAACCTTTTCTATTCATTTAATCAGATTATTCACCACTGAGAACTCATTTAGGGGCCAACATCAATATTTAAACAAATGTTAACTCATATTTCCAGTGAGTGCCTAACCTATTTTGGACATGAAAGTAAGAAGAAGATTCAGCATAATATATAACTGGCTGCTTCATTATGCAAAGTATAGTTGAACTGAAATAATTTACACTGAATCTCTTTTCCTGGGAAGTTAAGCACTCTTTCCTTATTTTACAGTATGTTCAGTGCAATCACTGAAATGGTATCTTTCTAATATTTGCCCAGAAACATTAAATCTAATTTCAAACTGTGTTTTTTACAGCTGAGCTGTGACATATAGCTCAAGAGAGGAGCTCATCACAGTGGCTTCTCAGCTTCACCAATCATCTCAGCTAACTTCACAAAGCACAACACAGCACATCCCCCATTATCACCATGTTTTCTGATACGCAATGGAACTCATGTTGTACTCTTCCCCTCTTTTCCTCGTAAATATTAAAATATCACCTGGATTATGTGTCATGGATTAATTTGTCACAGATACCAGTGGTCAGGTGAATTAGCCATGTTTTCTATTACATCTATATTATGGTCTAATGGCAAGAGATGCCTCTGCCCAAATCAAGGTACAAATGAGACCATATGCAGGCTTTTGTGTATTTCAGAAACCTCTTCTTTTCTAATTTGAAGCCAGATAAAACAGTTGTGGCAATAGACCTTGGGCTTTTTTAGCTAGAAAATCTCTCCAAGTGCTTTCATGTCAATCTTGTTGTTTTTCCCTTTCTGGTTTGTTTTTTTTTAAACAAGTGGAAGTCATATTATGTCAAAAATATTTAATCCTTCTTTCTTCTCTGTTGTCTGGTCATATTCCAGTTATAACTTGTTCTTTATCTTAAGAAGTGATCATTAAACCAATCAGGATGCTGACTCATGATCTAAAGAAATAGGCATGGTCCTGCTCTAGAGCCCTGAAGTGGAATTTAGCATAATTGGTTTCCATCAATCTTTTGTAATACACTATGTATCTGTATGACATATCTGTAAGGGCAGGAGAAAGTACTAAAACATTTCTAAAGGGCAGTATTTTTTTATGCATTTGCTACACAAGAAAAAATGTTACTACCATTATTCATGTAAATAAATTATTTATTTATGTCTCTTTGGGTTATCTTAAAATAATACTTATAATCCTGAGATTATGCTTGTGATAAACACCACGTGGCTCCATAGAATGGCATTCAAGGTCAAGATATTTCCTTCTGCCATTTCTTCTCCATAGGAGTGTTCCTGGGCCATCTGTGGAGACCAGGCTATCACACCTCTGGTGCTTGAAGCACACCCTCCATCATACTGGGACCTGTACAGTGAACAGGTTCCAGATGATAATTTATTCCCTTTGCCCTATCAGTGGAAAAGTTTCTAAACAGAGCCAGACAGCTTGCAGATATCTGATATCTTCCTCAGAAGGGCAGGTAGCCTCATCGCAAACTTAGGTGGCCAAGACATATGCAGGAGTTTGGGCAGAAGCTCCAAGACTCCCTAGTATTTGAGTGTTCTTGGAAAAATATGTATTAAATAATTTGTTTATGATGTTACAACCCAAGATATACTGAATGTCTTCTACCCTCTCTCTTCACCTTTTCTCCATGGTAGTAAAGGCAGTCCTGTTGAACAATAAGAGAGACAAAGAAGTAAGAACATTTCTCAGCACCAGTGGTACACCCACAAAGCTGCAAAATTCATTGGCAACTTGTCATTAAACTTCATTTCCAGAAAATAAATCAACTTGTATGGTTATATTTACTGAAAATCTTGCAAATGCAAAAGTTGATCATTGCTCCAGGACTTAATCTGCTGACTGGAAAGTTCCTGCCTAGGGTAAGACATATACACACAGGAAAAAACCCAGTGTTGATAATAAAAACAGTGACCTATCCTTAGTTATTGCACTGTGCCTCACATTGCTATCATCATCTCAGTGCTTTTTACTGATATTTGACAACATACACTCAGCGACAGCTGTTTTATTATTGTCTTTAATGGCCATAAAGCAGAAAATATTGCATAATGCAGAGGAAACATCCTGAGAGTTCTGGCTCTGTGTGAGTATGTCAATTTAATAGCATCGTTTGGCTTCTGAGGGATTTCTTGACTAACAGGTGCATCATTATACACATCAGCAATTCACTAAGTAGAACAATAATACAGTGCACATTATGATGCTATAACTGACACCAAAAATGAACCCTCTAAAGAAGTGCAATAGATTGCCACTGTGCTTGTAAAAATGCTGTTTAAATTGACACAGACGGTGGGATTAGAAATTGTTTTGTATGTTTCTGCAAAGATCTGTGGGCTGGTTTGCCCTGATGAATTGGATAAAAGAAAGAGAAGAAAGAACTGACACTCCTCATTAAGAACCACCAAATGATTCATGTCTGATACTTGTCCATGTTGGTGTCTGTTTGAATTTACTTTATATGCTTCATCAGGAAATATCAGGGGGCTTCAATTTCAGATAAAACAAAGATACTTTAACATGTTCATGCCTTTCCAATTCCATTACTCTTTCTTCCAGGTAGCAAGCTAGTCACACTGCCAGTAGTGAAAAGTAATCAGAAGACAAGTGTGGAAAGGAATACTCCCTCTCCACAAGGAACTCCATCTCTCTGCCTAAACACAAACAAAGAATCTCCTAAACTCTGTAAAATTAAAGCTATACATACTTTGCAAGACTCCAATATTTCAGATGAACAGCATTTGTCTACAGATCCCCTCAAGAGCTATTTTTCTCATAGAAACAGAAAAATTTTCATTTATTTTATTTGGATACAAATCTAGATGTATCAGAGAGTTGGGAAGGAGCTGCCCATTCAAATTCATCCAACTAATAAATTAAAAATAAAGTGCAAACCAGATCATATACAATGAATCAATATGTATAAGATGATTCCCCATTTCAAAATAATATTAAAGGTAGTTTTGGGAAGTTCATTACCTTCCTGTTAGTTTCCTTTTATTTTTTTAATGTATTACATCTTCTTCAGAAGGATCTGTCTTGATAAAAAATCCACACAAAGCCTCCAGCTCAATATAATTGACCCCGAAGTCTGGTTTAGATTTGAATTAACTTTCAATCATCACTGGCATTTCCATTCAGAGTATTCAAAGGATTGTCCAGATCTTTTCTATCCCTTGTTCAAACTTCCTTTCAGATGATTGCTCAGCCTAGAATGTTCTTAAGTAGCCCCGCATTGTTCAGTGGTGTATGTGTTCATTTCACAGATGTGCAAGGCCTCTTACTTGGGTGTAAGGCCACAAATTACACTCGTGTTCAGAGTCCTCTAGCTGAGCCCTTGTCTTGACCACACTCACAATGATTAAAACAATTTTTATCAAATTCTAGTGAAACTTTGAAAAAAATTATAAATTAATTGACAGTTTATTGCCTATTTAAAAAAATAAAATCTTAGACCATGTTGGATGTACTTAGAAATAGGAATGGGAAAGCAGTAGCAGAAGTTTACTAGAAACCTGACAATTATTTTCTCATAGTTCTTGTTTTTAAGCTCAGCCAAGAACTGGCACTCCTTTGCACTAGACCCCACAGCAACATACAACTGAGGCAGTTTTGTTCCCAAAACTTCTAGAATCTAAATATGATGCAGGAACCAACAGATGAATACAGGCAGACAACTGGGAATAAAAAGACACAAGAAAATGAGCATCAGTTGCTGCTTCTGTACATATGTAGAATGTTGAATTAAAGGAGCACCCTGAAATTGCAAAGATCCTCATATGAACTTTTCTTTACACGAGCTCCAGCTGTCCTTTCAGACAGTCTCTGTACCCATTAGTTACATGACATTTTCATGACATAAGGAAAAAAAGCAGCCCTGTGTAGAAACTATCATTATCAAACCTTTCTGGCAGCTGAAATGAAGATGCTGCTAACTAGGTCTGCCTAAGAATGTAATGTGGAACAATGATGAAGAGGGTGAAAAGCCTTCCTTTCACCTAAGTGTGAATGCAAGCACCAAGACTGGAGGTGCAGCCTTGATGGAAAACTTCCAAATAAAAGTGTAGTTTGATACACAGCCAAGAAAATGCTGATCAATCTTTCAGAAGTCGTCAACTTCTACAAAAGATTTGCTACTTTCCTCAAGGACACAAAGAGCTATCCTTCACAATGGAAAAAAGGATTTAAATTGTGGGGGATTTAACAGAAAAACTGAGCTCTTGTTAAGCCTCAATAAAGAATATAGCACTAATGATAAATTTTAAATACCTGTGCCCATTTCTCTTTTATCTAGTAGCACACTTTGATCTTTCAATGAAAGAGTAGAAAAATTAAGGCATAAAAAGCCCCTAGTTTTAAGGCTTAAGTAAGTAGGCAAGACTAACATATTTGTTCAATATTCATGCCCCCTAGGAGACCATTACCTTGAAAACATTACTTTTATTTATTCTCTGGTTTCATGGATCCTGTAAACTTTTAATGAAATAATACATAAAAGTGGGTTCCATTCAGCTACAAATGCTCATTAATTGTTTGCTAATGCAACACATTTTTTTTCTATGTGCTCTCCTGGCATTATTATAATGAAGAGCAATTGCTTTATAAAGAAAGTTGTGCAAATACTGTAAATCATGGCTTCTTTAGCATTCTATTAACTTGCCCTCTGGTGGACTTTTTTTTGTTAATTAACTTTCTATTGTTTGTCATTCCAATTAAATAGAGTACAGCAATTACTTAAGGTGTTACATGAAGAGCTGTAAAAGCTAAAAAACCAAATAAACAAAACCCCCATCAAAAAAAGAATCACCTAAGAAAACCAAAAAACTTCATAAAGGAAAAAGTCTTTAAAAGAAATAAAAAAACCCAACAACAACAACAACAACAAAAAAAAAAAAACCTTGCATGCCCTGAAAGCTTAGTGAAAGCTCCACAAAAGTTAATAGGAAAAAAAAAAGGAAAGCAGCTGATGCATCATCAGTGTAGCAGTAAATTAAAAATCTCACCTGCTTTGTGTTCAGATCAGTCAGAAGGAAGTGAATCAAGTTTAGTATTGTTCACAGTGAAAGTACTTAGGATTTGCTCACCTGAACAATATGTCTAATTACAGTAGGATGAAGACCAGCAGAAAAAATCTCTCATGCTGTAGAAATCTCATTACCTCATTCTGTCAGTGAAATCCAGACTGACCTCCCCACAGTCACCCACAGAACTCTTCATTTTCCTCTTGTAGACACTAGGATTTACCTGCAAGTTCTATAGTATAGTAACTTGCCTTCAATAAATCCTAAGAACAGGAACATACCTAAATTGAAATTACTTAAGGAGACATAATGTATATTTAAAGAACCACATGCATCTATTTGTGGTCATGACAGGTAACTTCATTATTCTGGTGCTTGAAGTCCTTATCTAATTGCTTATCTAAGCAAAGCAAAGTCTCTTGACATATTATGGAAAATAGTTCATTAATTCATGATTCAAAGAAGCACAACTTTACCATTTAAACAAGCAAATATCTGATTTATTTCTAATTTTGCTACTTTTGACCTCCAGAGATGCATATGGTTGAATGACCTGTATGTTCTTACCAATTCACCTTTCATTCAGAAGAGAGACAATACTTTTACAGCACTTTGGTGGTGCATTTATGAAGAAATCCTGTCACAGATTAATTAGGAATTATGGTACAGACAAGTAAAACAAATGTTCATGACCATCAAATTTATTACACAGTTGCCACACTCTGTCAAGACATACATACAGCAAAGGTGCTGGAAAGCTCTCTGAAATCAGTTAAAGGATTTTTATCTTTCTTGCTTGTTTCAACAAAGCAACTCAGAAATTTTGTGGTGGGACAAAACACTATCTCTTAAAAATTAATTATGAATAAAGAGTGGGAAAAAAATTGAAAAATCAGAATGTGTAAGAAAACTCAATATGATTGATTGATTGATTGATTGAATTCTGAAAAATTGTAAATAAGTCTGACCACAAAAAGTCTGAATGTTTTTACATAAATTTACTTTGGAATCTTGACCATAATAAAAATTATCATGTTTTATCATTATTCATGTTGTTTCTGTCACTAAAGAAAAATTACACAAATCCAAGCCATACAGTTTTGGCAAAAGGTATTTATTAAACAGGTGTTATTTTTGCAGTCTCTTTCCTACCAGGAGCCACAATAAATTTTTGAAGAATATATAAAGTTCACAGATGTGATTTTTTGGGAAATCACTGGTGTTTAAGCCCACAAAACATTATCTGAAAAACACAAAAGCATTTAGAGAAACTATCAGTAGAGATCTTATACAAGAGGACGAGTCATTTGAAGAAATACCAGTTTTTGAGTCATGGCATATTTCTGTACAAAAGTAATGTACATCAAATCATGGAATACAATCAGAATAAAATTCAGGGAACTGGAAAAAAACAGACTTTGAAACTAATAGAGATGACTTTCTAATTAATTCTGCATCAAGTGACAGGGAAAAAAAAACAGTAAAGGGAAAGCTCAGCTTTACACAAGGCAGGGAAATCCCAAATCTTTGTGCACAGGCGGATTAAATTTGAATAAAAAAAATTAAAAAAAAAGGAAGAGCAATTTTAAAAAGTGTATTTACTTGACAAATACTTTTGAGTTTTCTTTGGTTTTGTGCATTTTGTACTATGGATTTGAAAAGCAAATTATCAATCCAAACTCTATTTTATACCACTATTTTTTTCTCCAGAAGTAGCTGAAATATCTTGTTTGCTAGTCCAGATGGAAGGCACATTGAATGTCTATAAAAGTGACCACATCCCTGGGCCCCAGGACACCCTCTCCCTCACAGGAAAAAAGAAAGAACAAATCACACTAAAATACTTGCTCAATAAAAAAAATTATAGACATAAAAAGGTGAACTTAAACTGTTCCCTAATCAGAGCAGACAGTGATGTCACAGCTGCCCAAGTTTTGTGAACATATTGGAAGAAAGGAGCAACCCATCACCAGCATTTTACCATATATTCAGGCTACCAGAGTATAACATCTGTGAACACTTTCTCTTTTAAATCAGAGACTGATTCAAACTTCCAATGAGATCACCAGGGAGTCCTAAGTTTCAGCATCTGCTTGATTGAAAAGCTTTCCTTGGTATCTAAGGCAAGTCTGACGATGTGCTTGGCTCAGACCTTGCCTATCCACTCATGTGCAGAGCCCTCGCCCAAGACACTCGAGGGAAAGGCCCATCTCCCCTCAGGTCAACACAAACTCTTCAGGCTTGGAACATGGTGGATTTAATACTACCATCAATAGTATTTCCAGACTAGTAACTGAAATAGTTCACCTTGAACTCCTTTTTGTCTTTCAAAACTGCCAAGTGGAACATTAACTCCACTCGGCAAGAGTCTGGTTTTTTTTTGGTGGCACAGTTAGCTGATTAAGCTCCCACCTTGAGGGCCTGCTTGGTGTTCCAGTGATGCTGTAACCCAAGGTAATCCACAAAGTCCTGCATGGAGTTGTGATGGAAAAAAGCCCTGGGGAAGGAGTCTCTGGGCTGGCCTCTGCCAAAGGCAACAAGCTTTGCAACCACATCTTCTGGGACCCCTTTTCCTCAATACTCTTAATGAAGACTTAAAAGCCCTTCTTTGGAATTACAGGACCAAAGCCAAACATCTACGTTGAGGTGAAATAATTTGACTCAGTACTGTTGAGCTCTGTCAGGTATTAATTTAGGCACTTAAAGCTATTTTTTAATCAATGCTTTAAAGTGCTTTATCACTAGCTTTTAGTTAGAATTTTGGTATGACTGCTTTCTACAGACAGCACTGTAGAAAAAAAATTCTCTACAGAAGTTTATTAAACCTTTTGTATATATGAAAGCATCTGTATTTAAATTGTTGATGTAGCTCACCGTGCACACTGAGAGGAGTATTGCTATACTTCATATTATATTTACTGTGATATATATTAGTTTTGCTGCTTATGAAAGTGACTAATCTGACAGCTCCTGGACCCTTGGCACAGCAAGGGCAAGAAAGAGATGCTGGTAGCAGAGCCTTCCAAAAAATGTGTCACTGACATTTTCCAGTTTGACCCACAGGATCAGACTCTCAAAATTAAAAAAAAAAAAAAAAAAAAAAAAAAAAGTTGCCTGGTTTTACAAGGAGATCACCACCAAACATACCACATATGTTTGGTTTGTTGAGGACTTTTCACCCCTCTTTGATTCCGAGGATTTTTACATGTGTAAAGCCAAATGCCGATCCTTCCAACTCCTGAGTTCTGAAAAATGTTTAGATAAAGAACAAAGTTATACAGGTTATTAATATCTCTGAAGTAAAGAGAAAAACAGGGCTAGTTTAATTAAATTAAGTGTGGCAAGCCCAAGCAAACTACAATATCTTTAACGATGATAAATGTGTGGGCTTACAGTGGTTTAGAAACCTGCAAAATATACCATCCTAGCTTAATAATAAGAAGTATATGCAATACCCTTCGTTTCTTAAAAATTTAACTTTGATGGAAGGTTTACTTGGTAAAGACTCAGAGGACCTTAGGTCCTGTTGTTCACTGGGAGTACTACTTCTTAGTAAGCACTATATCTTTTTCATTAGTGCAGTCAAAATTTTACATTCACTCTAACAATGACTTTTCGAAATATATTATTAAATATGAAAGGGGGAGCCAAGGTGTAATTTTCCCTTCCATAATATGTCAGAAGATCCCAGAAATAATACCTGCAAGAGAGCTTACACAGGAAGAGGAATTAGTTATTGTTCACTGCCTTATCAGGTACAGATAATAAGGCTGAAAGCATCTATAAAAGCAGCATCAGATAAAGGTGGGTGTACATTTCAGAACTGACAGCGTGAAGAAACAGCTGAGGCCCAATTAAAATAAAAGTGACGTAGGAAAAGGGACACAAAGCTTAGAAAACTCAAAAGAGAGAGCAAGGAAAATGTGGGACACAGGCTGGAACTAAGACCAAAATCAAAGGCATTAACAAAAAACCTCCTATTGTGGGAAAGTGTAGGCTGTTAACACACAAGTATTTCTCAACAATTCAACTCCCATGCTAAGTCCCTCCTAAATAAACACCCTTGTAATGTAGATACTAGTCACTTGCTTTTAACAAGAGGTAAACCTCAATTTACTCTGTTCCAAGGAGAAGTGAATCTTTCCAACATTGAACTGTGAGAGCAAAGAAATTATCCAAGAAAGATAAATGAATTCTGTGGTAGAAATTTGTGGGGTTGTGATACTATATAAACAGGGAAAACAGACCATTCAAATAATAACTGCTATCACTAAAAATTGCACAAAATTATACATTAAATAAGTCCCATAGCTGAAGCTTCCTCTAATGTCCCAGGAAGAACAAAAAGGGACATTTAATCTTTTAATGCCTGTTTTATCTCTGCATTACTACTGATCTGCATATTTTTTCATTTTCTACCAGTCTGTGAATGAATGCCAGAGAGCATAATGTTTACTGGCATTCATTAAGGCCTAGCAACTTTAACTTCTTGAAAAAAAAGTTGAGATTTTTTTACTCAGGTATGACTTTAAATTTTATTAATAATTAAGAGAAATCAAGTGTCTCAACCAATGCATCTTTTTGGAAGTTATAGGAAATTAATAGATACTTTCTTAACTAAACTAGTTTTCTTACAATAGTTTCTTTTGGGGTTTTTTTGGTTTTTTTTTTTTTTTTTTTTGTGTGTGTTTTTTTTTTTTTTCTTATTCTGTGGAAATAATGACATATCAGTAAATTATTTTGGAAATAGCAAAATATTTCACCTAAACAGTCAAAATCTCTGTCCTTCCTCTGAGACCCCCAAACCACATCCCTTGAAACTGTTTCTGTTTCATTATAAGATTCTCTGTCACTAACTATATTTAGAATGCTAAAAGGAAATTTAATTTTCAGAAGTTGAAGGTCTGGCTTATAAAGACTCTTGGACCTAAAAACCTTCTACAAAACCCAGAAGAGTAAGTAAGAAATTACTGCTGACTCTGTTAGGCAAAACTCTTAGTGTACATACATAGATATACAAACAAAAAGAACAGAGATGTAACAAAAAGAACAGGTGCAACAAGGAAAAAAAAAAACCAGAAAAGTAACTTCATCATCATTTCAGCTTTAAGACCATTCCCAGAAAGTATAACCTGCTAAATCAGGAAGTAGGCAGATGTCAATCTGTTAAAGATTACTCACATCGTAACACAAAAAATTCCAGTGCACTTTTATTTTCAATGAAAAGTCCTTTGCACACAGACTAAATGAGTCCAGACAATCTTCAAACAGATTGTCTGAAATTCAGATGTTCTTCCAATGACTATTTGCTACACTGTCAGAAATCATGCCTAAAGGACACGCTTCTGACTTTTCTACAATGGAGTCGCTTTCATTGCAAATCTGAATTAAAAGGACAAAACTAGTACCTCAGTAGGACAACATTATTTTCTGGACTAAATTGTACACAGTTCTAGAACTGATAGGACAAAGGATCATGGTTTTAAATTGCAAGAGGAGTTTCAGATTAGATATGAGGACTAAATCCTTTACTGTGAGGGTGGTAAGACCTGGGTTGCTCAGTGGATGCTGGATGCCTGGAATTGTTCAAGGCCAGATTGGAGTAATCTTGTCTCGTGTAAGGTGTCTCTGCTCATGGCAACAGAGTTGGAAATAAATAATCTTTAAAGTCCCTTCCAGCTGCAGACTGTTCCATGACTCTATGATTTTGAACTGTCATTTGTATTAAGAAATTGTCTTATAACTTGTATAATTTTAAAATAAATTTGTCCATGCATACTTCTGAAAATTCTTTGAACTGAAGCTATTAAAGTAAAAAATCTTTATTGAAATAACTCATGTGTTCTGCCTGGGAGAAGCCACTGACTTTGGACTACTGGAAAAATATTTTTTGGCCCATATTCACATGAGACACTGACACCATTCCTTTCATCAGAACTCTTTACCAAAATATGAAATAAAAGCATGTGAGAACAAAGGAGAAGTGCCAAAAATAGTGGAACAAGTGTGGAAAAGTGTAAATGCACAAAGAGCTGAAAAAAATTCTCTGTATTTGAAATCTATACATAAATATTGGATTACAGAAGAGACCAGTCTTCCATTTTATTCTGTTGATTTTAAATTTTTACCTGCAAATTATGCTTTCTTGCTTCTATTTTTCACTGTGTAGAATGCATCAATATAGTCTTTATAAGACTACAATGATAGTCTTTACTACTATAGCTACAGTTATATGTCTTCAAGAAAACTGAAACATATCTAAGTTCTTAAAATAGTGGTGAAAGGTAAAGACTTTTAACAACTTCTTTTATTCTTCTTGCAAAGTAAGAATATTCAAAGCTTTGCAAAACTAACCAAAGACCACAAGGTCCCTCATGAACTGATCACTGCCTATCTTGAGAAACTGCTGGATACTCAACAGACAGGTAATAGTATTGCTTATTGCAATATATTTTATCTAACAGAACAAGAAAGTTAATAACAAGAGTGAAAACAAAGGGTATATTATCCAGTGCATTAGCATCCAGGAACTTACTGATGTTTAAAATAGAATTGTAGGATAACTCAGCTTGGAAGAAACTGCTGAAGTCTCAAGTCCAACTTCCTGCTCACGGCAGGGTCAACTATGAGATTAGACCATGTTATTCAAGGTTTTATCCAGTTCAGCCTTGAAAAACACCAAGGAAGGAGAGAATACAGTGTCTCTGGGCAGCTTCTTTCAATGTGCCACTTTCTTCATATTGAAAAAGATTTTCTTTATATCCAGATATAATCTCCCTTGCTCCAATGTACGCATTGAAATCTTATCCTCCCATGCTGTGCTGTCTCTCATCACTTACCAAGCTGTGCAACTCACTGTCTACCCAGATTCCCAGGTCCTTTTCACCTGCTCCTGAGACAGTCAGTCTTTTGCCTGCATTGGTGAAAGTGATTATTTCTTCTCAGATAGAGGACTTTATCCTTGACCTTGATGAATTTCACAAGGTCCTGACAGCCCATTCTTCCAGCCTGTCTGGCTCTATACAAATGGCTGGCCTGACCTCTAGAATATAGAATACAATCACTGGTAGCAGTTACTCAGGATTTATCATGCAAGTGCTATCCAAAATGTGTGAAAGTATGTCAGTTAGGGAAAAAAAAAGAGAAACACAAAGAAAAAGGAAAGAATGACACGTGTTACCAACGATCCATTTACTTTGCAGAATGCTCCTTCAAGGCTCACAAAGGGACAATTTATTGTTCCATTTGTCTCTGACTTCATTAGAAGAGGATTTGCAATTTCACCTCCTGCTTCTTTTTTTTTTTTTTTTTTTTTTTTTTTTTTTTTTTTTGAAGGGTCTAGTAATGTTCTAGAAGCATACACAGTATGTTCAGTACCTTCCTGGGGAATTGTAGCAACCCCTTATTGAAAATAATGTCAAAGATAAATCCTTCATATACTGTAAGAGAGACAGTATACTTTCCTGTAAAACAGATATGTCTTACATGACATGAAGTTTTCCTCTTTTCCAATAGACCTTTTTGTGACCAGAAAAAAAAAACCAAAATCATGAGTCAAGGAGACAGACATAGGAGTGAAATTATTAATCTCCTTGAACATTTTTTGCATTGAAAAGAAGAATTCCCTTTTTGTGAACTTACTAGAACTTTCCAAAATTCCTGCAATATACCAGTCCACACAATTTGCTAATCATGGACAACCCTATAGCAACAACCTGGAATGGCCACTTTGATGTCTACAGTAATGTAGCAGTAAAAAGAAATAAAGACATCTCCTTATTTTAAAACATATAGAAAGTTTTAATTTTTAACTAGGTGGGGTTCTTTTTTTTTTTTTTTTTTAAAGAATTGAGATAAGATAGGGTTCATTTCACTCTGTTTCCTGACATCTCAGATGGATGAGACACATGATAAAAGACAAACCCCTCAAAACTCACCATTAATAGAGAAGAGAAATCTAAAGGGGGCAGGATGGGAAAGGAGGAGTACACCTGTCCTGGTTGTGTGACAAATGGGAAAGATTGCCTTGGGTAATATTAGCATATAGAGAAATTTAGCCCAAATGAAGGACAAACTTTCATCCCAAGACTCTTTGAAAGATATGCATTTAGTTCAGCTCTTCACTGATGCATAATTTCAGAACACAAAATTGCATAATTTTTACAATTACAGTAGTGCTTGCATCAGCTAGAGGATGATTAATAGTCAAAACACAGGGGTAGGTGCACCCATGTCAATAGATACTAAATCTTTCCAGAGCAGAACAGGGTCAGAAGCTGAAGTAATTAGTCATTCTGCCTACCACAAGCTCTATTAAGCCCATATTTAATGCCTGGAGGCAGTGAAACATAAACAGGGGTTATACAAGGATCATGGATCACAGCACGATTCTGTTGGGAAAAAAGAAAAGTCAATCTCATTTAAAATTACTCTTATAACTAATTACTATATTTCTTAAACTACTTATCAGTAGGTTTAGATAAATATGTTAAGTCCTCTCTTTTCCTTAAGGGATCTTATATTATTAGAAAGTTGCAGAAAAAGCAATCTGCAATAATATATCTTACTTCTTAAACACTTTTTTTTTTTCCAAATGTAAAATTATACTGCCTAGGTTTACATATTTTTTGCACGATCTAGAGACTAATCTTTGTGAACTAGAAATCGAATCAGGCAAGGATTTTTTTTATTAATACTACAGACCACAGTGGAATGTCAAGGATTTGTAATACGGTTTCTCTTAAAAGGTGCAAGTAGTCACAGTATGGTTCAATGAGATTCTATGACTTTCATTATCCTAACTCATTGCTCACTCTTATGTTAAATTGCCTTGGATTTCACAAACCTACTGATTTTTCAGAAATTCCTTTTCCCTTTCCACTTCAGAGCTGTTTAATTAAATCTTTAAAAGTTATCCTCAAAGAGCAAGATAACCTGGATAATATTTGTCCTTTGACTCCAGAAAAGGCAGAGGTTTTCTTACCTCTCCAGGGAGTAAGAAAGGTGTAGATTCAGTGACATTGGCTGTACTGACATGTAGCTGTGCAAGGGATTAATCTTCATTCCCAACTCACAAAACTGCTGCGAGAAAAAAATTCCTGTATATTGCATATGTAAAGACATTACAGAAATCTGGACATCAGGTCGTATTCTAGATAAGGCACTGTACATTCTAAACAAAAGATAATTTCTAATCTTTGTTAAAAGAGCTCTCTTTGTTAAAAGGTGGGCAATACAAGAGCAGAAAGTAGAAAAACTCTGGCAAAACAATTGCCAGTTGGTTTCCTTCAGACTTGTGATGCATCTAATAGATCCATATCCCTTTCATTAATAGCATCTTACCAAAAGAGAGGTGTTTCAAGCAGTGCACACATCCTTTCCTCTTCACGGTTCCCAAATACCCACAAAAAATACGGGGGCAGGGGGCAAATACAATCTCCTTTACTATGTGGTGAACTGATTTAAGATATTTCTATATAACCACAAGTTTTGAGGAACTGTAGAAGTTCTGTCACTTGTGAATAGGTTATGGGGCTCCAATCTGCACCTGCTCAGGAGCAACTCCACAGCAAACTACCTAAGACAGAAGGAAAATCCTCTCTTTCCAGACATTAAAGCCACCATGTTTGCAAATGATACTAGACTTTATGTTCATCTTTTGTAGCCAGTTCTTGAACCACAGAATCATATAGGTTGGAATAAACCTTCTCAATCATCAACCTTTCACCAATCACCACCCTGTCAAGTAAACCATAAAACAAAGCAGAAAATTCAGTAGTTTCTTGAGTTATCACACATTCTAAAAAGTGCCCACATACGGCAGGTAGGGCAAAGGTGGGTAACTGCAATGATATTCACAAGTCAGCAGCTGAAATTATTCTATTATTATGAATAATTATAACTCTTCTCTTGCATTTTAAGAGTATAGATTGTGGTCTTCCTCTTTTTTGGTTTTTTTTTTTGTTTTGTTTTGGTTTGTTTTTTTTTTTTTTGATTGTTTGTTTGGTTTTTAGTATTGAATTGCCAAAAAGTTTAGTAAGAAAATCAGCTCTAGAGAGATACAATTTGCTGAGAAGTCATCTTAGCTTTTTTCCCCACAGAGCAAAAATAGATATATTTTAGTAATTTAACTTTTTCATGAGAGTGTTAGGCTTTCAAGACATGTTTTTTTATTTTACTCTGCTGGGAAAAGAGGCAAGAGAATGTGAAAATCATTATATTGGCTCTCCATTTCTTCATAAAGAAGAAATTCAGAATAATAGTCAACAATATTGCAAAAACAATTTGTTTCTCTTAATTTTTCATCCAATGGATTAAAAGAGGCAGAATATAAAAGAAGTTATGTGCTATCCTATTCTATAAAAAAAATGACAATTTGACAAGAATGGTTAGGCAAGACTGAATACTAAACCAATCCAGCCAAACCATTCCAATCAGAAATTCTGTTTTCATTTTATGTGCCGACTTCTGATAATAAATAAATTAGATTTATTTATTTACAATAAAGATTTGATAGTCCTATTATACAAGTGCATGTTTAGAAAAGTTCACTTTTTCTCATATTTAATTCAGTCTTTACTCTCAGTAATTGATAATGAGAAACTTAATGCCAGTCTTTTGACAGCGTAATCATTCTTCTGCTATTGGATCATAGTATCAGAAACACAACTTTAGTATTCTAACACCAAAATTTGTCTATTTGAATTGTATGGACTACATAAAATGAAGTCATAGAGACAACCCTTATAAATTGCCCTTAGTATTCTATATATAGAAAAAAATTACATTTTACTGAGAGGGTGGGATGAGATTCAAGAAGTAACATAAAAAACTGTAGACCATTCTCTAGAAAAAGCTGTAAGCTATAAAGACATCCGATTCCTAAAATTACAGTGTAAAAAAAACGGTGTTAATTCCTGTATAAAAGTTGCAATCTTGTATTGCCAGCCTGCATAGTACAATATGTCTAGAGGCAGCACTGGTATATTATATAAAGTTTTAATATTCAACAGCTAAGCAATCTGTAGACCTTGGTCTCTAACAGAGTAGGTTCCTCTAGAAAGCTAGGCTCTATTAGGTGTTTTGCCAAACCAAGTGACAGACTAAATGCTGGTGTCAGGCAGGAGTGAGAAGTAGGCACATGAAGTAACACATGTCATCACATCACATGAAACCAGCTGCACAGAAAACTTTGCATGAAAAGCTCACATGAAAACTTTGCCTCAAACAATTCAGGCCATGCTCTGGTGACAATCATTTCATACCTCCATACAAAAGCATGTATTTCCTTACAGATTTAAAAACAAGAGCTCCAAAGAGTGGCAAGACTAAGTTTTAGAATAAAAGCATGGTTTGGATTGGAAAGAACATCTAATTCCAATGCCCTGGCCATGGGCAGAGACACTAGGCCAAGGTGCTCAAAGCCTCCTCCAACCTGACCTTGAACACATGCAGAGATGGGGCATCCACCACTTCTCCAGTCAACCTTTTCCAGTGTCTCCTCACCACCCTCACACTAAAGAATTTCAGGGTAACCAATACAGAGATATATAATCCCTACAGTTGTGGAAACCCTTAAGAACTCTTACAGAAGAACTCTTAAGTTCAAAAACTTGTAGGATGCACCCTCACACAGGTGCACAGACCTGCACTTTATCAGATATGTAAAAGGAATACCTTCTCTTGATAAGGTATCTCTTGATACCTTATCAACCAGATAAGCCCTCCTGCTGCAGCCCATTCCCATTGCTTCACATAACTGAAGCATGCTCAAAATGCCTAGAGCTAAATGGGTGTTACACTGATTCTAACCTTTGGTGCCTCTCTCCAAGCATCCTGTAGGAAGCAAGACCCAAAGTCAAGATTTTGATTCCATGAGGCACCCATTCGTCAAAGTTAAATTCTTTTGGTTTTTATAACGTATTTTATTTTCTACTCTTTTTCAGAATTCTCACACTGCCTTTACACAAGCCCAAAGAATTGAAACATTTCTGTTTGCCTTAGAAGAACAATTTATTCACCTCTAATGGTCTCCAGGTTTTGCTTCTGACAGTACAATATAATAGTAATATTAGTAGTAGTCTTGAGAATGCAGTCTCTACCACTTATAGAACACCTGTGTTCCTGAAGAAAGCAACATCTAAATTGATATTACACAAAGCTATAAATTCAAGTCTCAGAAGAGTTTCCCATGGGTTTCAGGTATAAGTTTCACCAAGAGGTGCACATAAAACATTGAGCTAGCGCAATACAGGACTGGAAAACTTGACAGCTCTCCAAAAAATTGGACAGCATTCCAAAAAAATATACTGTGTTCTCTTGAGTGACCAAAGTACTGATGTATAAGTCTGAAGCTTCAACACAATCCTCAGTGCTCACTCAAGGAAGAGTGTAATAAGAACTAGTAATCCTAAATAGTATAAGTATAGGAATTATTTTTCTAATGTAAGAAGCCACAGCACACTTCAGGTTATCATTATATAATAATCTGGTCTTCCAGGATGTGGAAATACACATTCACCATCACAGAGCGCCTAGAAGCTCTCATGAAGGACTTCCATTCACTAGGTGTTCTACAATGCAACCAGGAGACATCCATCTCTGTTGTAATAGAGATGAAACTTAAAAGTGGAAACACATAAGTGGAAACTATGACAAACACAAAGGTACTGCTCACAGTTTATGGAAAGTCATTTTCAAAAGCTGCCAAGGGTTAAACAACCCCAGATGCTGAAGTAAGAGCCCATGCTTGAGTGACTTACTCAACATCACATACAGCACTCAATAGCCTTGAGAGGTGAAACCAGACCTCCAAAAACCCTTTTGCTGGCACTTTAACATCAAGAACATCCCTTCTCTCCATTAATGTTCCAGGCTGTCATTTCTTACACTTGGGTCACCCTACATTTTCAGCAGAGTATGCCTCAAAACACTTTTTCACTACATTAATTGTCATTACATTGTGTCTTACAAATACTGTAGATATAAGGCTATGAAAATAGAGGAAAAAGGTAATAACATGTAGCAAATACATCAAGATGAATGTTTCCTTTCCCCTCCCTTCCAGAGAGACATTCTTTCATTTCCATTAAATGAAACTGACCTGATGCACTTATCCACAGGTTCATCAGTTTCTATGCAATTTTAAGGCACACTTCATTATTCATTTGAGTCACTTGGCTGCCCTCTTGAAAACTGTCTGTAGTATTTGAATATTAATTCCATTTCCAAGAGTTCTACCCATGTTTTCTTCTCCCTTGTGTCTGCTTGGACAGATCATTAATTAATGAATCACTACAGATAATAGGTTTATATTTAAGTACTCGGTGATGCAGATGCCTGAATCTATTAACGAGGAAAGCCTACATTTTGCCTTTTTGCCTAGTGGATTTCACTAGGAAAGACACTGTGTAGGCACAAAACAAATCAGGGTTGATTTTATTGCTTTTAATTTATTTCCATTCAGACTGAAGAAGTGTGAGACATCTGGTTAAACACAGGCATATGGAACAAAGGTGTAGTTACAAGCCTCAAAAGACTTTTTACAGTAACATTCATAATTTGACAAGTAGTAAATAAAGCTTGAAGCAAGGCAGAAGATACTTTATCTGAAGGAAAACTCTAAGTTTCTACCAGTGAAATACCATAAAATTTAACTCTCCTACTGCTCACACAATGAGCAGAGTTAAACCCTAGATCTCAGAAGTAGGCCAGTAAACCCAAAGTCTTATTTACATCTTATCACAGTTCACTTTAAAAAGTCCCTGAATAGCAGCTTCTCTCAAAACATCAGTTATTCAGAACTTCAAAGGAAGTGAAACACTGAAAGTTTCAGATTATTGATACTAGCTCTCTGTCTATGACAAGACCAGCAAAACTGAAAAAGAAGCTGTAATATTCAATGCCAATGGGAAAAAAAAAAAAAAAAAAAAACAAAAAAACAACACCCAAATCCAGAACTAGGGCATGTTTGGACCTCCATTTGAGCAATTCCAAGGCAGTAAAGTCTTATATCACTTAGAGGTAACAGAGAAACTGATTAGATATTCAAATTGCAGACTGGATACTGAAAAATAGAACAATTTTCTCTTTACTAAATGCAGTCATGGCCTGCCAATCCTAATTTCAAGCCCAAATGATTTTAGAACCATAACAAGAGAGTCTGTAATGTGTTTGATTTATTTATACTTTAGCAATTAAATGGGGGTTTTATTTTTATTTTCAACAGATTACTTAAAATTATTTTGCTGATATATTGACAAGGATGAAAAAATATTTAGAATAACAAGATGTCCAGGCAAAGAAAAGTCAATTCCATTTCCTCATACTTTATGCAAACAAATTGCCATAGGTAAAACTTTTGGGATTTTTCTCTGTTGCAGTGGAACCAATGGACTAATAACACATGATATTAAAAACAGTCAACACATAGTGAGCAGTAACTCAGAAACTGTGGAAAATCTCTTTGGTATTTTCTTGTTTAAACCAAATTTCACCCAGATGCTGGGCACAAGTAGTACTGCTTAGTTATGTACAGGTCCTAAAGTAGTTCTAAATCCTCTGGGCTCTCTGATGAGAAGGCAGAGAGCTGTAATGTATTCTATATTCAAAGGTTTCGGTTCAGCTCAAGGTTTCAAGAAACAAGAATGTACTGGCTGCGTTTTCCTGGCTGTGAATGCAGCCCCTGCACTGACAGATAGGATGGGTGAGGTGGGACAGAGAGCGAGAGCCCAAGGACACACTTCAGTGATTACCAATGCACAGTAAACAGGAGCAATCACGAGACTTGCAGCAAAAATATAGCTGTGAACCTAAGCAACATGCAAAAATAGGTGTGCCAAGGGCCAATGTAATGCAATTTTTTCAGAGGACAGGAAAGCACTGCAAAATCTACACAGAAACGTGCTTTTCCTCTACCCTTCTTTTACTATTTTGACTCATTACAATCACAATTTTCACAAGATGCACCAGTACACAGACTGTTGGGTTTTTTTAGCAATCCAGATACTGCCTTATCATTCATATGGCATATGCTCTAATTAAAAAATAAATTACACAAAAAGAACAGTGTTAAGCTATCTTCTCTTGAGCATGAGAATAGAGTTGCTCACTATGAAAATATATAAGAAATTTTCCACTATTTTTTTGCTTTGCAAAACACCATTTTTATAAATTTTCCTGTACAATAGCCCTTTTCTAACAACTGAAATAAAACAGACACACAAAGGTAGCACTACTGCTTGACAGACCTTTTTCTTTTCCCTCAAACACAAATATGGGAACATGTGGGATTTGCTACAGTAATACAAGGAATGCTTAATTTTACCACTGCTTTCATTATATCTTCCTGTGCACAAGGGTATAAGAAGGAAATGGAGGTAGCTCCACAACACAGAAAAAGAAGAATTTTATTAATCACATTTTCATTTCACCTTTACTCTTGCAAATCTTTCAATAATATAAGAAGTTTTTTTCAAAATCATACAAAGGGAGAGAAATTGTAACTACAGATGTAAGAGTTTGCTGTATGAACGA
The DNA here is from genome assembly GCF_024509145.1 of Vidua macroura. NCBI lineage: Eukaryota > Metazoa > Chordata > Aves > Passeriformes > Viduidae > Vidua > Vidua macroura. The sequence goes on along the minus strand of NC_071576.1, from coordinate 18,111,928 downwards.
CTTAAAGCTGCTGATTTCTGCCCCTCTGCCAAAGAATAGCTATGCACAGAATAGCAATGAATATACTGCTACCTTCTGTTACTTTTTTCTTCTTTTTCTTTTTTTTTTGTTTTTATAAACAAAATCTGTGTAAATTTGCTTGCTGATAGTGAGAAGGATTTGTGCTTTCATGTCAGCAACCTTCAACAAAATTGTCTGCTAAGTGTGAGCTTTTAACAAATTTTAATAAGGATTCTTGTAATCAATGTTATCTTGACTAATGTGACTGTAAGAAGATCTATTTAATGGGAAAAAAAAAAAAAGAAAAAAAGACCTGGGTCAATTTGACATTTAATTTTCTACTCTGTTACCACTCTTTCACAAACATCCCTATCCAGACACTTCCTGATTATCACTTTTTCAGAAATAATAAGGATTAGCTAGCAACCTGAAAAAAAAAAAGAGAAAGATTGCAAGTGGAGGAAAGGCTCTGTGTGCTAGACACAGCTTTTAATGAGCAATTGACAAAAAAGTTCTCTAGAAATATTATAAACCTGTCACTAACAGGAAAAAAACCCTCTTTATTTCCTCTCTTTTTTTTTCCTCTTTATGTTTTTTCCCACAAAAGATTAGTGTTCTAACACTCTTGAGAACACCTTCCATTAAAGAGATCAGACATGTTAGGGACAATTTGCCCACAATTTGGGGCATGAAGCCCCAAAACCCACTTTAGGAGCTCACTTTCAAGAATCTATTGTTTTTTTCCCTTTTAATTTCCCAATACTATCAGTGTTTCATTGGCTGAGTAGTACCTAAGATTTAGTAATTCCTCAGGCCTAAGGGATGCACAGCCTAGATATTTCTAGGCTTCTGGTACAATTTGGCTGTAGAGTGCTGTCAAGTCACATATAATCACACACAAAGCACCAGAAAAAGAGATGCCTCCTTTCACATCCAGAAATCATATTATTTGAGCATTTGCTTGGCACATAGGAGGCCAACGTGCTAATTCCTTTTTCTGCTTGATCTGTGACAGAAGTCTGTACTTAGGTCTCTGTCACTGCACTGAAGAAAAGCTCTCTCATGGTCTGCTCTGATGTTGTTCTGTTTTGTAGGAAACACAGGGCTACTCAGGGAGCAAGAGAGAAAGCAAAAGGAGAATTCTGTAGACTGGTTGTTAGGGCATTCACCAGAGAGACTCAAGCCCTAATCCCTGTTCTGATAAATATTTCAGGATCTTCTCTCTTGTTGAGTCTTTTCTACTTTGTATAAAATCCTTAAATATTATTTGAATTGGGATGAGCATCCAAGTATCTCAACTGCCCTTATCACCAACTGCAGCAGTATTATCTCTTCAGGCCAGTAAGTAGCTGACTGCTTAGCCAAAGCAGAATGTTCCCAACAAGAGGGGCTGAATGAGCCTGATCCTAAAGCCCTCATGGCTCCAAAGCTACAATGGTTTAAGAAAACAGATGCTTAATCCCTTTGTTATAATCTAGCCAAAAAAGTTAAAAACTGTAGTATCCTACAACATGTTTAAGATAGAGACAAGAAAGAAATTTTGTCCTTTTTTTTTTTTCAGAAAAGTGTTGATTTGATCTAAATGGTATCAACATCAAGAAAAAAGAAAACTACTTAATGGGGGAAACAGCACTTATGTATTAAGAAGCAGAAGAACCCAGGTCACACCTTGTCTCAGCCTACTGCCACAGTTCCTTACGTCTATTTTTATACATGCTGCTGATAATTCTGCTTGCCGGAAATACAATTGTCTATGCAATAGCACTCATTTGTGTTTTACTAACCCAATAGCCTTTCACTGCACTGGATGGCTTGGTAAAGAATGGAAGTGTAGGTATCGTCCATATCGGTTTCAGTAAGGCTTTTGACACTGTTTCTCACTGCAACCTCTCACAGAAGCTGAAGTACGAGTTAGATGAGCTTATACTGAGTGAGGTGGACAGAAAACTGGTTGAATGGCTGGGCCCAAAGGGTGATCAGTGGCTTGAATTCCAGTTAGAGGCCACCAACTAGCAGTATAACCCAGGGGTCAATACTGAGTCTGATCCTGTTAAACACCTTCCTAAATGAACTGGATGACAAAAGCAAACTATACCCTCTGAGTGTTTGCTGATGATACAAAACTGGGAGGACTGGCTCATACACTAGAGGGTTCAGCCATCATCCAGGGGCACTCTGACAGGCTAGAGAAATGGAATTACAAGTACTTTTGGAAATTCAACAAGGAAAAGTACGAATTCCTGCACCTGGGAAAGAACAAGCCCAGGTAAATGCAGGGGACCACTCAGCTGCAAAGCAACTTGGCAGAAAATGACCCAGAGTTCCCAGTGGATACCATGTTTTACAGAAACTAACAATGTACCCCTGTGACTGAGACAGCTAACAGTATCCTGGGCTGCATTAGGAGGAGCACTGCCATCAGGCCTAGGGGAGTGGATCCTTCCCATTTACTGGAAAGGCCTTGCCTAGAGTACTGTGTCCAGTTCTGGAGTCCCCAGTACAAGAGAAAGATGGAGCTGTAAGGATTTGGAGTTGATGATGCCATCTAACTTGAGGTTTTCTTTGGTCTTATGATGCCAGAGAGGACCCAGCAAAGGGTGGCAAAGATGAGGAGGGGACTGCGATGTTGCGTTATTTTTCCTGGTCCCAGGCAGCTCCGGAGCGCTGTTTCTTGGCGGGACCAGAGCTTGTCACGATTCCCGGGCGCTTCTGCCTTCCGCACACCGGGCGGGGGTGGCCGCGCTCTGTCACCGCGCGAGGGGCGAGACGAAGAGGCAAGGAATTGTCCACTCCGTCCTTGCAGTCTGCTAGAAAGGTTTAATTGCCATGGGGAGCTGCGGTGGAGAAGCCACAGCTCGCTCTCAGCGCCACTTGGACGGAAAATGGCCCCGAACAAAGAAAGCCATAGGGGGCAGGCCGAGGGAGGCAGAAGCCCCCCTCGCCCAATGGGGGCCCAATGGGGGCAGGTATGGGGGAGTGATGTGGACCAGGGTAACCAACGGGGACGCGACAGGGGCGGACTGGGCTCTGGGGCAAATGGAGTTGCGGGAGCGGGGTAACAGACACCGAACTCTCTGGAGTGGACAGGGGGGTGGTTACAGGACTGGCATGGTGAGCTCCAATGGTAAGTAACCCGGAGCGGACTACTGCGGGGGGAGAAACACAGGGGGTGCATGGGGGTAGGTACACAGAACCGACTAACTAACATATAACAGAACCCCTAATCTGAGCCCAAACCCGGGATGCAACAGGGGACTGGAGCATATCTCCTGCAAGGAAAGACTGAGAGCTTGGAGAAAAGAAGGATCGGGATGGGACTTCAGCAATGTGTACAAATACCCAAACAGAACCTGTGAAGAGGATGGAGCCAGGTTCTTTTCAGTAGTATCCAGGAGGCCAGATGACCAGAAGAAATGAGCAAAACCTGGAAAACACGTGGTCCCATCTGAACATCAGGTAACAGTTTTTTACTATGATGGTGACTAAGCATTGGCACAGGTTGCCAAGGGAGATTTTGAAGTCTTCGTCCTTGGAGGTACTCAAAAAACATCTGGATGTATCCTGGGCAATCAGCTCTAGGTGGCCTAACTTGAGCAGAAGGATTGGACCAGATGAACCCCAGAGGTCCCTTCCAGTCTCAGTCATTCATATGATTAAATACTATATACTCATAATATATAACAATGTTCTTAGGGTGCACTGGACTTCTTATCACTACAATGGCCTAAATCCCATAGCAAATGCCCTCTCAGGGATTTCTAGTGCATTCAAGTGCCTTGTGCAGCATCTCATTCTGAGATGTGGGGATGTCTGAATTGTTCATGTGAATTTTTAAATACAATTTTCTACCTGAACAAGAAATTTTACAGGAGTTCAAAATCCTTGTGTGCTTTTTATACTTTATTTATGAGTTTCCACCGTACTTACAGATCTGGGAATCAAATGTACAAATGACATAGAAACATGTATTCTTTTAGCCCTGCCACTCTGCTAGCTGAGAAGTAACTACTGTCACTAGGGAGTGCAAGATCTTGTATCTAGCTCAGTGTCAATGACCACCTGTGACAACCTGACCAAGCGTATCTGAAAGAAAAATACCCTTTAAAACACATGAAAAAGACATGAATTGCTATCCTCTTGGAAGCTCATTTCTCATAAATTCAGAAAGAGCAACAAATCACTACGTCTGCCATTAATGTTAAAAGAATTAATAAGTTTTGAAAAATGTAGGTTTATCTGCTGGGCAACTTTAAATGCAGACATGTCTGCCTATACTGACTTTAATTAAAGCTCCTAAGAGAGCACTTCTATTTCCCTCAGCAAATCAAATATTCACCAAGCTGGTCTCACACTGTGAGCTGCAGAAGACGGTTCAAGTCATTCCCTTTGCTGTTCTCTGCAGTGAGACCAGCTTCAAGCATACTCTTGATTCTTAAAGAGCAATAAATAATTAACATGATGGTGAAGTATATCCACCTGGAAAAATAATTCTTAAAAATGAAATATTTTGGAGAATAAAAATATACTAGAATTGCTGAAGGGTGCTTGTCAGAGGAGATTCAAAGACAAATCCAAGCTGAATCCAAAGATTCAAACAATAAGTCTTTACCTACATGAAGTAATGCCCTTATTCTGTTCAGTAGTGAGGTGACAGCCAGGTTGAAAGTGAGTGCACTCTGCTTACAAATACTCAAAATCATTATTCCACCATCAGCTCTTTTCTGTGTGTATGCAGTTCTGAAGAGATCACATGTAGGTTCTCCAATCCTTCTTTTGGCTATTTGTGTCCAAGTTACAAAAGAAATTCTAAGGCTATATTTAACCTGTCTCCTGCCTAGCCAGGCTTGACTTGGGGCTTCAGCCCCAAGAACCAACCTTGATGTATTCGTATTGCCTTGTAGGCAAACCTTGAGTCTGAGCTAGGGCACTTCCTCCTTCAGTCTCCCAGACTGGAGAGCTGGTCAGCTCTGAGAGCGGAGCCAGAGTACAAGTCAACAGTAAGTGTGGTGGGTCACTAGGTAGAGAGAGAGCATTCCAGTCCTGGAATATGCATGTACAGGACTCAGTATAGTCATTAAGTCCACAGCATGCAAATTCCTCTTCCAGTGAGCCTAAATCACAGCAAAGAAGGCAATTAATGAAACAGAGGAACTAAAGCAAACTCTCCCAGTGAGTAACAGGGAAATAGAAGCTGAATGATGTGCAATAAAATTTTATATCATCAGACAAGCAGATTTTAAAATCAAATTTAAGAAAACTCCTAAAACTTATTTGATGTTGAGCAATGTTTCTACCAACACAAGTATTGCAGATACAGCTGTGAGATTTCTTTTAAAACATATTCTCCCAGGAAATATGGCAAGAAGTGTGGTGTATTGTGTTTCTATATCTCTGTAATAGTTCTGTAATGGTTTGCCCAATTTTCTCCCAGTGGTTCCACCCCGAACTTTCCCACCTTTCCCTCAATGCCAGTGTCCCTGAAAATGCTCAGTCATTCCCCTGTCCCCTCCCTGATACCCGGTCCATCACTCGGCTCATCATCCCACTCTCCCAGAATCTTCCACCTTGGGCGTCGAGTGAGTGGACAAGGGCAGGGGTCCCTCCCCTGAACTTCCCCCATTGGTTTGTGTGTCTGTCTGTCCCTCTGCCTTCCACTCCCCCGAATCCCCCCATTGGGTGGTGGGCGCCCCTTCCCCCTGGTTATTGCCATGGCATTTAAAATGATTGTGAAAGCCTCGAGAGCTTTCAGCTGTCAGGGCAATGGCATTCAGAGCTCCTCGGAGCTCGGATTAAACCTGAGACTTTTTCCCCAGCCTTGAGTTGACTCCCTCATTACCTCCTCGGACGCCGTCTCTCCTCCTTACAAGGCAGACAGCAATGTGCTCTGTCTTAGGCGCTCCCTGAATCTTCCCGAGAAACAGGGGAATGTCCCCTGCAGCTGACCGTGCCTCGGCCGGGCAGGTGAAGCCAGGGAGCTTCAGGACAGGCATGGTGGCAGAAGTGAAGTGAGGAGTAGAGGATAATCTGACTTAAATGTAACACTGGTGAGATTCAATCCAGCCCAATGAGGGTCTGCCTTTGGCATTCTCTTAAGTTCACCTGGATAGCTTCAGCCCACACTTGGGTAAAATAATATTGCTCTCAGTTCCATGCCACAAGACTTTCAGCATAGAATAACATTTTCCTGTCTTGGTAGAAGCTTCAATTAATGATTAATTCAAGGATACAAATATGCTCTATTTGGTCCTTGGTTTCTTGGTTCTCGGTTTTCTATTTGGTTTCAGCATTGGAGAAAATACTATCCAAGACATATAAATTTTAAGAAGGGCAGTCAAAGGCTGGGAAACCAAGAACAACTTCAAAGCCACTTCTGTGGATACATTAAACTGTTACTGTTCCAGCAGCAAGAAGACACAGGCAGAAACCACAGCCGTGTTGAAAATTCCACGTGAAAGTAGATGAGGAGTAAAATTTTGGATACTAACAATCTGTAAAAGTTCCCAATTTTTAATCTTTTTTTGCATCTTTAAGTTAAAAAAGAAGTCAGCTATGAAGTACAGATTTGCAGGTCTTCATAAATCCACTTGTAATTCAGTGCTCGTTATTACATATTGATTGCATAAGGAAAACAGGAATTTTAACCGTTATACAGTTCATTGCCCTGTTAATTGTGACTCACAAATACACATGGTTTAAAAGCTCTTTTGTCCTATTGCAAATATGAATAAAGAAATAAAGAAAAATTTATCCCTCTCTAATTTGTCACTTGTGATCAAAAGACCAAATAGGAGATATTTATTAGGGCAAATATTATACATAGAATGAATTAATACTACAAACATTTGCCTTGTCTAAGAAATTTAATCATGGAAGCTGTGCCTTAATTTGTAAAAGCAACTGCAATAAATGATTTGAAATGTAATGCATTTGATCCACAGGAAAAAAATAATTTCTCCTCAATTAAAAAAAATTCCAAAGTTTTCATTGTAATTTTAGGCAAGGTAAAGAATGAATAGTCCTGAAACTGAAGTAATTATGAATCATGTGCTGAAAGTTTTAAATGACAATTTTAATGCACTTCGAGAAAATAAAGAAATTGACTGAGACTTTATTTCATTAGAGAAATGCAGCTAAGATTTATGCATTAGAAATTGATGCATTTATCTGAAAGAGGATATTTTATTTTGAAAAAAATAATGACCTTTAAAATGTTTTTCTAAAAGTGACATCAAGGAATCTATTCCTACCTGTTGATCATTGCCACCATGAAACCACAAGTTTATTGGTCACAGCAGGGGTTAGCAGGCCATTGTCCCAAACACTGGATAAGTCTTTCATACTAATAACACTTTAGGCACGGTTCAGCACCTCAGACCATATATCAAGATCAAATTCAGCAAAGCAATGTGACCCACCTTAATTTTGAATGTGCACACCAGTATCTACCAATTCAGTGGGAACACAGAACTAATTCCATTATGTCCCATTCTGTTTCTTTGTCTGATTCCAGTCTAAGTCCATTTTGTCTTCTATGTCTTCACATAATGGTTAAATTCCAAAATAAATTCTTCCTTTCAGGTTCAAAGATATACATTTTTCAAAGGTGACTTAGCTATTTAAGGTCCAAGCCATTTGAACTAAAGCACACTAGATCATTTGGAAATTAAGTATACTCACTTTTTATTATAGTCCTGCTGTAACTATATAATTCAGAATAGCAATATCATGAATGTATATCATAAGTATCATGATTACAATTAGTAGGACCTAATGACATTTAGCTCTAATCTTATGAAATTTTTCATGTTTAATGCTTCTTTAAGAAATCTTTAAAATAACACTGCATATTTCCATATAATTCCCAGAACAATACTTTTTATCCTGTTATGAAATAAGTACTTTATACATATTTAGCTAACGTCACAAACTGAATTTACTTTCTTATTTTAGAATATATTCATAGACTTAAGACGCTATTCTATTTAACCCTATAGCGCTGCAGCAGTATGCAGTTAAATTTTCTGCAACATGACTTTAAGGTCATCACATTGAGGCTGTTTCCAGTTAAAAGAGGAAAGACTTCCAGAGACAACAGACCCATATGTATTTGGTTCTACTTTATTTTTTCATACCCAGGGAGAAGTCCAACTCCAACCACTCAGTTCAGTTCATCTGTGCCATGCACAATGTTCTAGGATTGTGAAAATAAAATCACTACCACATTTAAAGTCTTACCCACTTAAACTACTGGTCAGCTACTTCAGTACTTCATATATTTTTCTTAGAATTATAGGTCACTTTCCACTACGTCAGAAATGCTGTGTTTTCTTCTAAATAGGACAACTAATTCTGGGATATGAAGTCCTTTACAGCTGAACTGTGCAAAAATGCTATCATATATATCCAGCCAGTAACCCGGATTTAAGTCAACAGCCTGTCTTTCTGAAATTCGGTCCCCAGTTTTCAGTTTTACTGTCTTCAAAGACTGCTTCTTCAGAGAGAAGCAAACTCAGTCAGCAATGGATATCTTCCCCAGAGAAGGGAACCATTCTTCCTAATCCTTCAACAAACCAAATCAGAACTTGCCTAAAGATTTTCCTTGTAAGAAAGGGGAGATGATGTACCTGCATGCAGATATGTACATTCTAGAAGAAAAGTAGAGGGAGATTAAAAACAAACATGCAATTTGGTACACACAGAAGGGATACTAAAAAGCTACATGAACATATTTGTTACTTGTTCAGGAAAATACATACCAACAATTACAACAAAAGCTTAAGGGTATCCATAAGAAGTCTTTTAGGCTGTGCTAAGTGATGTTTAGAGATAGTTTCTATAATTGGTGTAGTAACTGAAGTTTCATACATAAGCAAAATATATTATTTCTTAATGTGAATGAAATGTCTTATAGTTTGGGGATCCTTCTGCCTCATGCACTTCAAAATATTTGTACATTATTGTTGCTATTTACTTCATTCTTCCTTGATGACTCACTCCTGCTCTATCCATCCACCAATACAGCTGGAATATCATGACAGTTCTTGCTGCTGTTCTTCATGAACTGTTGGTTAAATGTCACTGGCTCCTCACTGATTTATAGATACTTTAAATTATTGAAGCATTCTTTTACTTGCTGCTTATTAAGTCTATTTCCTCATATTTCCAGACCCTCATTCCCATTTATCTCACTTAGCTGACTCCCATACTCTTTCTCTTCTCCCTTTGTGTGGAAGACTGAAACAAAGTGGATGCTGAGAATGTTATCTATCTTCATGCAATCTATTATTTAGATTCTTCATTTTAAAGAGACTGGATGACTCAGGGGAATTTTAATTGGATAAAATTTTCCCTGCTTGGTTGCTGGGTCATGTCTATTATAGGTCACCAGTGACTGAAGACTGGACTCTGCATAACAAGTCAGTGATTTTAGGTGTTCACAAAGATGATGGAGGAATAATTCAGTGCAGATCAAAAATGTTCTGCTCAGTCAGACCTCTTGCTGAAAGTCTGAATGGAATTTCTAATCATACCAAGATCAGCTGAATAAAAACTAGCCACACAGAGCTAATTGTATTTTCACAATGGAAGTGCCTTGCTAAATGGAAACAGGAAATTAAACAACTTTGCAAAATAGGATGAGGGACACTCGGGCAGAATGTGAATGATTAAAGCAGTATTATTGGTGTTGCATTTTTTTTTTTATTGTAAACAAGTTCTTTACAACAGCTGGAGGTCTGAAATCTTTGACCTAACTCTTTTGTACTAATTTTTAGTAAAAGTGTAAAAAAGGTCTCATTGCAACACAAGCCAACACCACAACAACTATCAATTAATACCAAAGTCCTTGGTACATATAGAAGAGGTCTTTAAAGAGAACATCAGACAAAGTTGGGCAGGTAATTACAGGTAGACAAATACTGTGAGGCAGAATCACAAGAGGAGAACACTCTGCATAAGAACATATATCAAACTTGGGGAAAGGAAGAATCCAGAAAGCCAGTTCTCAAATCTGCTTTTACTTACACATCTATTTGCATGATGATTTTTCATAAATTCAGCTTTGCTCCTGAATTTTCAGCTAGATATTTTCCCTGCAAATTATTATAACACCGAAATTCAAATATATTTGTCCTGTAACTCTTCTGTTACATTGTCTTTGTTTCCCATACACACAGCACTAGTACACTCTTACTGTACACTGCTCTTTGAAAGCAGAGTAGAAGCAGCCTTAACCTCATCTTTTTAAAAAGTTCAGAATCATTGAACAAATTGTCTGAATCCCACAAACACACACAAAAAAAAAAGCCAAGACAACAACAAAAACTGAGATGACTACTGAGTTTTCTGAGACAGAATAAGTTTCATGAGTATCAATCAAGATATCATTCAAGAGGCATTTGGCTAGAAAGGTCAATGCAGCATGTTGTAAGTGCATTCTTTAACAGTAAAATAGAGTAAGAAATAGATATCATGTCCTCAGTATATACTGACTTCTGTAACAGAAAAGCACAACAGTATTTGGTGAACAAATGCAGTGAAATTCCTAATGTTAAAAATTAGTGTACTATCATTGTACTCGCCAGTCAATCCTTCTTAACATAGGAAATGGAGGAATTTTTTTTTTTAAACTGGTGTTTAATCCTAGCAGGAGAAATACAGTCTTTCATATGGGTTGCTCTTTACAAAATACTGTATTACTTCTGCTAATAACAAATTTAGGCTTCTATTATAATAACTTTTTCCTATAAAGTGCTTTAACATGAGTGTTTTCTCAAAGGATGTTACAAAGATGATTGCCTTTATGGCCATTCTAAAGGTAGGGGAACGAGGCATGAAAAGATGAAGCTCCATGGCCACTGTCCCCCATTGGTCATTGAACAAATAGAAGTTCCTAGACCTATACTCTCTTAATCAGTACTTTTTTAGAAGAATTTTTAATTTCATTCTCATCAACTTCAGAAGCAAGATGGCGATTTTTAAAAATTAGCCTTACAGGAAAAAAATAACCCTCAGGAAAGGAATATAAATATCAAAAAAAAGATAGCATAGAGCAATGAATCTATCATCCATGAGTAATGACTTACTGAGAAGAAAGCACAAGCACTTTTCTAGATGCAGCTAGAAGACATTTATCCCCCAGAAAATCAGTTCTCAGTACTTGTTCTGTTTCACAGGATGTTATGGTAACACCAGAGGACGCCTGTCCAGTTTGAGGAAGCAATTTGCAATGGAAGCTTTCAATTACCTCAGTCTTTGTAAAATTAGAACATTTTGCAAGGTTTAAAGAAAATAAAAGTAGAAAGGATTTGGGTGAGATCAGAAGCAATGGCACAGTGAAAATGTGAAGCCAAGGCTGTGACTGGTTCTGTTTGTCACGCTTTCCTTGACAGCCTTTGTGTAGTAATCCTGGCCAGAGCTCTAATTTAGATAATTACATTTTTTTAGCTAAATTTCTCCCTCCAGTTTCAGTTGGCTGGGATTTTTCTTTCTTTCTAATATGAACCACATGCAGAATTAAACTGAGTAGCGTTAAGCAGCTGCTGCATTTCATTCCAGGCAGGTTGCCATTGATGGATCTGGCTGTATGACATTGAGGTCTGCTGAACTAAGATGTGAGTACATGGAGTCAATGTCTAACCCCAACGAATCAATAGCAGAACTTACTTACAGTTAAGGTAGGATTTCATAGTTCTGTTATTACTATATACTTTGAGCAAGTCACTGAACTTCTGTTTCCCTTTCTTATGCAATGCATATATTCCCTCTGGTACAAAAGCTTCTGCTTATGTTGTGGTAATATTCTAATACAGATGAAGTCCAGATCTCAAATAAACATCAAGGCAAAAACAGATTGTGCCTATTGCGCTAAATTACCAAGTCCAGAGAAATTCCTAAATTCAAATGAGGTTGCACACTATGATCCGCTGAATATTTAGCCAGAGAATTCTTTAGAGTTCTCAGTCCTGCTGGACCATCAAAAAGGCAGAAAAACACAGTCAGTTGCTACCATCAGTTAAGGTTAGCTTCCAAGACCCCATCAAAACCAAAATGATCCAAAGAAAAAATTGATGCAAGAGCCTTGCACTACCAGAAGAAATCAAAGGGAACTCCATCTGTGTGGATGCACCTGCCAAATGGAGAATGTCCACTTCCTAAAGACTCTGTGATCTTTGGCCTGAGAGCAAGCAGCACACCAGGAGGCAAATGACACAGGATTCAGCTGGATGATATAATGAAGTGAGCAGCAGGTAGATGAATGCACTGCTGTGCAAGACAAAACACAAAAGCAAAAGACAAAGATCAGCCTCCATAGTCATAAGACTACGGAAGAAGGGAAGTAACACAAGAAGAGAATAGGCATATTTAGACCCTTATTTAGTGCTTGTGATAGTGGGGTACTAATTCAGGGACTTTGATCACCATTGAAAGAAGCTTGTAATCACAGAGGGACTTTGCTAACTTGAGTGCTTGCCACTTTTGAAAAGTTCTGCATTTTTTTCCAAGATGAGAAGGGTTCCAGGAAGCAAAGGGAAGTCCTCTGGGCTAAAACTAAATCCCCTAGGGTTGTAAAACAATGGATTCACAAATTATAAGGACTTATAAAATCTCTAAACCTTGGGCATAGGAAGAATAACAGGTTCACTGCCAGATCAGCTTCACTATCCAGACTAAACAGAGAAAAGAGGGAAAGAAATACAGAAGTCTAGTAGAAAAAGACTGGAAGTGAATGAAGCAGCGCTGATTGATTTAGCTTGAAGTCCAACAGATTGCCAGAGTTGGGAGCTCCCTTCTTCCCTTCAGGCTTTAGATTGCAGCTACTTGTGTAGTCGACTGCCTAAAAAGCAAATTTTCTAATTTAATATGGATTGCATAATTTATACTTTTTCTTTCTTTAATTTTTCTATTTCATCCTTATTCATAAATCATTAATCCAGCCTTAATTGTTTTAACTTCTGCTAAAGGACAATACAAGCATCTTTCAACCTCACTGTATGAATTTATTTGGAAGCACTGTGTATTTGCAAGTTTGTATTTGATCTTAATGCCTGCTTACCTCCTTACATGTCTGTCTGGTATTATTCTCCCTCAGTGTAAACTTAGTATGTTGTTTCTAAAGAAATTTTATTTAAAAAGAAAAAAAAACAACAAATAACACTTCATAAAATATGTAAAGCTATTCTAAATATCAATAAAATACTTATGTATTTATCCAAAGACAAACTGAAGTAAGACTACATCACCAAAGAGGAAAATGACCTCCAATGTCATCACCTTCACAAAAATAAGCTTGTCAAATTTTTCAAAACATGTTGTTTTATCTGTACTAAATACATGTAGTGAACAGTCTCTGGTATGGAAAACCTTATTTGACATATGAAAGATGGTGGAAGGAATATTTTCCCTAAGGCTATTATTTGCAGAAAACCAAGAAACAAAGGCTTTCTTACGTCCAAGTGTTTAAATGAGCTCAGAATTATCCTATGCACATTCTTCTGTCTTCCTCAGAGACAAAGTCAATTATACAGCTGTGTGAGACACTAATTAAAATGCCAAAAAGTGTCAATAATGACTGTCAGATATAATACAACGTGCAGAATCTTAGACAGTGCTTAGGAGTTCACTTCATCTCTTGATCAGAGAGGGCTCTATTTTTGAAAGAGAAATTACCTGTGGAACCTTCTAAAAAAGCAGTTGTCTGGAGTGGGAGAGACTGCTTGTGCACAGCATCCCTTCAGGCAGAGGCTTTCCCATCCAGGGGGACCATGGAGGTGAAGCGTCCCAGAGTGGCTGCTGGAGTGCACAGCCAGATTTGTACAATCCCTTATGAATCCTTTGAAATAACTCCAAAATATTTTCAATTGTTCACTTGAAGCCTGATGAAAGTATTTTTTTTTTTTTTAGAGCAGTATGGATTGATTTTCAGCTATGCCAAATATGAAGACCATAGTTGAATATCAAGACTCCTTATCAGCTCCTAGAGTCAGGACACAATATGTAGGTCTGAATTTACAACATCCAAAATATACTGTTGATTTTACCTGTGCTTTCCTTCCATTCACAGGAAGGAAAAAGAATCAGGTTACATCTCCAAATAGTTCTTAGATGAGATTTTAAACTCTGTGTTTTTAGCTCATTGCCACCTAAAATTGTCAGCAACTAAGTCTTAAGGATGTGCAAGTCTGCTTGGAAAAGCTGCAGCACTATAAATTAATCTTTGACTATGTGGTTTGTGTACCAGGAATTTGTGCTTTTATTTAATTTGCAGGCAGTCTTCCAAATGTTCTAGCTTTCTCTCCCAAAATTTACAGGAGTTTTGAAAACTAGTTTGGCAACATTTTTCTAAGCTTCAAGGAAGAAAAAGTAATTATTTTCATACTTCTCTGAATAATCAGCAGAAGCCCAGAAGTATGAGGCTACTGTAATACACTGCCAAAACCCATGATTATCAAGTAATGAATAAATCTCTTCTCACTGTGCTGTGCACTGGAATTTTTGGCCTTGTTTTTTCTTGCCATAAAAAACATTGCAAAAATCAAAGATTGATGTCCCTTTTCCTTTTCCCTTGGTATCAGAATGAATAATGATCTTTTCCAAATTTTGAGCTCATCCAAGATAAGAATCTCATACAATTATAGAGCTTTCTCTCATGAAACTTTTGATGTGACTAGTGGTCTCACAGGCCAAGATCATCCCCATGAAGCATGGGCAGCTCCCAAAATCCACATTTCATTGCAGTCTGTTTAAAGAGATGCCCACACAATACCCCACAGTAAGTGTTGCTATCGTTTTCACTGAGAATGTTTCACAGCATTTTGCTGGCATAGTGCTTGTGGTAATCAACTCACAAGGTCTGCTAAAATATAATTATTCCAGTATAATAAATCTAAAATCTTCAAAGGAGTAAAGTTTACTAACCTCAGGTTTTGTTGGTCTACAATAACTATATTAGGCCCTGAGAATTAATTTTTTTTTAATAAAAATTAAACTGGAATTAGTACTGTGCTAGCTTGTACCCTCTAGACAGAAACACAGAAGAGACCTGCCAAGCGCAAATCAATGCTATTCTTCTTTACTTCACTAGATATTAGGAGTATGAGATCCACACAGATAATGTCCATGGATAGTGGACTGCCTGAAGGCAAAAGAAAAATGCTGACATCAAAATTATAAGACTGAGTGATGGCTTTAGAACATTATGAATTGGCTGTACTAGTATGAACTTAACTGGAAAAACATCGTAGACTGAGACTGCCTCAGTATTTTTGTTGGTGAACTGTGCATTAAGGAACCTGCATATATCCCCAATTCTCAACAGTTCTAGCTACATGGAGAACTGGAGAAAAAGAAAGCCTGGGAGCAATGAACCTAACAGAGCAGCTCAGCTTTTTTAGTGGATGTAGCTAGCTTTGTACAGAGTCAAGGCACTATCCATCTTCAGGTGGAAACTCAGTCTGAGAGAAAAGGAAATTTTACAGACAGCTTGCTACCTGTTGCTACTCTTCCTGCTCCCTTAAAGGCAATCTTTAGAAGTGTGTAAAGAGCAGTCTGTCCTTATGTTTTTATTAAAATGTTTTATACAAGGCACATGTGTACATTTAGGAAGAGAAAAAACATTTTTGCATTCATTTCTAACACTGAACAACCTTATACGTTAAAAATAAATGAAAAAAACAAAACCAACCCTCAAGGAGATTTATCCACAATTAAGCAGATAAATATTTTGGAGAGATAGTTGACAGTAAATGTAATGTATGTGAATGTCAAAAAGGGGGAACTAACATCACTATTTGCAATATTATATAATGTCACCATAGTGTTACCAGACTTTTCCCAGGCAGTTTGTATGGTGCTTTTAACTGCAGAGGTATCATTCACTGCTATTCATATCCTTAAGTTCATTGAGCAGAGAGATCTATTGGTCTATTTGATATCATACAGTGTTTTGAAATTTTCCATTGTTATTTTATGATTACAAATTTTTTTCTTAGTTTCATTAATTTCAATTATAATAAATCCTTTTTTTTTTCAAAAAAGAGCATAGTTCAGAAATGTTTAAGACTACCATCTTCATCTTAAATGAGTAGTCTGTACAGTGAACCTTCAGAAGACCTTGTTTGAAAGAATATTAGGAGTATAAAATTTGCATCTAAGAATTCAAGTAGTCTTAAGAAATAGAAGAAAAAAGAAACATTTTCTGGCACCATAGTTCTGAGTTGTTCTTTTAAAAGTGGATGCAAAACAATATATCTTTTCAGAAAATCAAAGTGGGTGAATTTAGCAAATTAATTCAGAAGGCCAGTTGCTTAAGACAGAACACTACCTTCTCTTTTTCTTTATAGCAATATTAAGAATTCCTAGCTTATCTCACTGATTATGATTTTATATGGTTGGAAAATGACCAACATCTTCTGAGAAGTTGTGGCATGGGCAATGTTTTTGTAACTAATTACATTCCACACCTTTGCTGCAAATCGTAATGTCTTTTCCTTTTTGGTAGGTCATCAAGGCATAATTCATTAATATGCAAGACAGTCAGGTTTTAAGAAGATATTACATTTACTCCTAGTTCTACTGATTTATTTTTGGACAATTTAATAGCAGCTTGTATATATTCTTGCAACCTCAACATAATAAATGCTGCTTAAAGACTGTTAATGGACAGGTTACATTAATATGTATTATTATTATTATTATATTATTAATAACATTAATAAAGTCTTTGATACAATTGAAGTCAAAAGGCTTTCCCAAATTGCTTTATAACCTATAATATATATAATATTATATAATATTATATATTATATAATATATAATACAAGAAAAGGAAATTCTGGAATTGGAAACATATCAATGTAAGATCAAAGAGAATGTTATGGTGGAAGCAAGAATTTGCTATGACAGAAACTTACTCCATTCTTGATACCTCACCTAAATGTTCCCTCTGTACCTGATTAGTACAAAAGAAAATAATGCAGGAAAACTTGGTGACAACCAGGAAGACAGAAATTCACAGATCTATTCCCAAATGCTGGGTAACCTTACATTCAGAAGGATTCACATATTTAACATTCAATATAAATACAAACTTGAAGCACACAATTAAGTTAAACAAGCTCATGCACCACTGTTTAGTATTCAGAAAGGCAAACTTTTTATTATATCAAAAAGCTTATGTTTTGAAAACCAAAGGCAATTATAAAAAGCTGGTAAAGCGTTTTGAATAACTAATAAATATTCATTCCACTCTTCCAACTTACTGAAATACTACATCCTATTTACCAGTTTTATGAAAATATTTTAATGTGCAAAAAGAAGAGATAAAGAAAACTTCAAATCTGAATCATATTTAAGTATTTTACTTAAAAGAAACAACACAGCTTTTAAAATAAGATGAAATTTCAACAACTGAAATAAAGTTTCATCTTTAAATCAGCTAAATTAAATCAATGTAAAAAAATCCTACTGGGATTTCATAAACAGCTGTAAAAAGATGGTTGGTTATAAACCCTAATGAAGATGTGATAGCAAACATAATGAAATTCAGGATTTGAGACAGATCAAATATTTTACTTTAGAATAAGTCAATATGTGGTGTCTAAGTACTCAGAGCTATACTGACAACAGCTCACTGCAATTGTGTCTGCACTGCTCTTTTGTCAGGGTGAATTCAGCGTGCCAGTCATTCCATGAGATTTTGCTCGTAGATATATACAGACTTGACACCCACCAAATCCAAACATCTATTTGGGAGGCAGCATGGACTTTCGAGAATACAAATACTTTAGATGTCCAAAGTCAACCTAAAAATTTGATCAGCTCCAAAAATTCTCATTTTTCATACAATAGGAATTCTTTCACAAGAATGGGATTGACACTTATGAAAACATATATATGAAAACATATATAACTCGGTCAAGAGAAGGGATCTTCTCTCGTGCCTTGCCAAAGAACATGCTGAAAATCCCTGTGGAAGAGAAATACGAGTCTCATGATTTTAGAGTTCTGGCTGAATTGACTTACCAAAAAGTACTTCAAGGCATGTAATTTATTAGTCAAACAAGCAAGTTAGTGCCTTGCACATTTTAAATAGCTCTCCAACTTTTTGTCAGAAATAACCATCTGGAAATGAAACATCTTCATGTTTCCTGAGAAGTTGCAGAAGCCTGTATAAGAAACTATAAGGACATTGCATAAGAATTTGGAGTATGGCTGAGGTAGCCAAAATTCTGTGAATATCTGTGGAGTTCTCAGTCCCACCAAAAAATCATACTCTCATGCTGCATCTGCATTCAAACTGCCCCACCTTAAAGACCAATCCAGTGCTGCATTCCTTTGGGTCACTACATACTTGAGTCAGAATGTCAGACTGACCCCATGTATCAAATTGAACCAGACATTTTGATGCAAAACAAGTTGGACAAGGTAATCAGTTCTCTTCCAATAACATACTGGAAAGCACTTTCAAAGCAGGAAGATATTTCTAAACACAAAATAAAAAGTATTGCATAGTAGAATGACTTGCTTATACTAATTTAATAAACTCAAATATCTATTTTTTTATGACAAAAAGAAATCTTATCCCATTTTACCTTGTGTTTACAAGTCAATTAATTTGAAATTCTGCAGACAAGCAAGTGAAAAAGATGATTTTGAACCTTCTGTTGTGACTTACTGAAGTCTGAGGCATATCATCCTTAATTAGAGCCAGTTAGGGAAAGAAACCCTTAAATACTTTTGTATATAAACTTTTCAGTATCTGCAGACACACTTTAATAACATCTGCATTTTATCTTCTCCTAAAATCTGGAATTTGAAACCATATCTGAACATGTGACATGGTCTTTTTCATATTAAAAACAGTAGTATGTCAAGGAGCTTACAGGAATTTTGATCTCTGAAGCTTGCAGAAAGAGTAGGTAGCCTAGATATTTCCAACACAGACACTCTAAACCAGCCAGTTTATGAAACCAGTTTCACTAATGCAGCAGCAACCTAAAGTATACACCTGTACATCTCGTGCTGACACATCTATCAGCAAAATAATTTGAGGAAATCTTATATTCACAAAATAAGCTATGAATGACACACCTTATTTTATTTTTTTTTTCAATCTTGAGAGATAAATCTGCATTATAAGCTCATAACATGAGACCATATGAGCAATTCATTTTAAATAAATATAAGGTCCAAATTAAAACTATATGCAATTACCCTTTACAATATTTCCATTTATCTCTTTCTTTCACTTCCTTCCCAAGAAGAGGGGATATGATGTTGTGCATTACCTGCCTTGTTCTATTAACAGTTTATTCGATATGACATGTTCCAAAATTATACAACTCTAATATCATACCAGGAGAATGTAATTTCCTCATCAATTAGATTGAAAGATAGATCTGTCTGCCATTCAGCAAATCAAATATGTAATATCAGCTTCACCTATTAATTTGGGGCCTGAGGGTGGTGTTGCTCTTTTACTTTAATTCTGTTTTTTGGTAAGGTCATGTTGCCTATTATGCAAACGTACAAAATCTATTCCTTGTCTCACTATAAGACTATTTCTTACATTTCACACTCACAATTTCTTTTTTACCTTTTAAAACTCTTTCCCATGACTACTGAGCCATTATGTTAAATTGCTTATGTGTCTTGTACATGATATTTGGTCTCTCAAAGACATTGATTTTTTTTTTCAGAAATAATTGCTTGACTTCACACCTGAATCTGGCATATTTTTCAATCCCCTGTATTCCCTATTCACAGCCTTTGCAGCACACACACTAAAATCTGTTATTGGTTACAGAGCTTTGGAAAATCAGTCACAATGTATGATTCTGACAATGTGAATTTTTACAATTCAGAGCTTTTGCATGTGCAGTTGAGTCTGCAGAAAAGAGATTATAGACAGTGAGTCTCACAGAATCATAGAATGGGTTAGGCTGGAAATGACTCAAAGATCATCTAGTTCAAATCCCCTGCTGTGAACAGGGACACTTTCCACTAGACCAGGATGCTCAAATCCTCATCTAACCTGGCCTTGAACACTTCCAGGTATGGGGCATCCACCACTCTACCCACACTGTTCCAGTGTACCACCACCGTCTGAGAAAAGAATTTCTTCCTAATAACGAATCCAAATCTCCCCTCTTTTCATTAAAAACTATTCCCCTTGTATATCCCTACTGGCCCATAGAAAAAGTTCTCCCATGTTTTGATAAGCCCCCTCTCAGCACTGGAAGGCCTCAGTGAGGTCTTCCCAAAACATTCTCTTCTGTAGACTGAACCCTGGTGCTGTCTCATCCTATCTTTGTTGGAGAAGTGTTCCAGACCCCTCATCTTCTTCCAGGCCTCCTCTGAACTTGCACCAACGGATCCAAATATTTCCAGTGCTCGTGATCCCAGAGCTGGATGCAGTGCTGCAGGTGGGCTCCCACAAGGACAGAGCTGAGGGGCAGAATGACCTCTCTCATCCTACAGCTCACACTTTGGATGCAGCCCAGGATGGGCTTGGCCTTCTGGGTTGTCACTGCACATTGCCAGGCCATGCCCAGCTTTCCATCTGTGGAAACCCCCAAGTCCTTCTACACCATTTAATAAATAATTTCCTCAAACATCTCTCAAACATGCTGAGTTAAAATTAACAGCAAAAAATCTTTAATGTTTATGCAGCACCATGTTAGACTGTAAGCAAGCTGAAAAGACGAAACTGAGACACACAGATGGGCATTAAACAACCTACACTGCTATCTGAATCATCTGTTGCATGACAACACACAGGTGCATACAGGGAAAAGTATAACACTATGGTAAATATCAACCTACATAACCAATTTGTTTGGGTGAGATTTTTCAGAAAATGTTCAGAATGCTCTAATGTTAAGAAAATATTACAGAATTTTTCTTTTCTTAAACATGCTTAAAATAGATTGGTTTTTTTCTTGTTCTTTTAAAAATTGTCAGCTCTGTGCAGCAACAATGACCTCAGGTAAGGCACAAAAACCTTACTGATGGCTAAAACATTCATTTATTTCATAATGCAATTAAACACTAAACAAACTGAATACATGAACAAAAGCAGGCCCTAGTCCTGCACAGATTAATGACCATTCGTAAATACAGGAATACATGAACGGTCATTAGGGTTACTCACTTTAAGGTAATTGAGACATTTAAAATTTAGAGGCTTCTTTAATTTTTCCACAATTTAGTAATACTACTGATGTGTCTGCTCCAGATATTAAATTTTGCTGAAAAATAATTTCATGCCTATATCCTAAAATAAAATCTGATAAAAGCAGGAAGGATCAGATCATGCCACAGACATTGCAGTGGGACTTCTGATCCAGTAAAAATCCTTACTCAGAAATGCAATACAGTGAAAAAATGTTGCGTAAATAAAGCAGAAACTGATTGTCTTCTCCTTTAGCCCACTACAGATTTGTGGTTTGGTTTCTTTCTTGAATTAAACACCTAACTAGAACAAAAGTGTTCATTTCTTTGCAAGAAGGACAAAAGACATAGATAACAGATATTATGTCCCTATAAGTAAACTAGTCAAGAGGCAATTAGTTAATTTATCTTCACTACCATGTACTGTAATGGCCTTGTGATTTAGCTTGCTCCGCATGGCTCAAGAAGCTTGTTTTTCTGCCACCTTATAGAAAGGCAATGAGATCTGAGTTCTTATTTGCTTTTTCCTGACTAGGTACATTCCAGCTTAATGCCAGTTGTTCATTTTGAACAAGGAAGATGGGACTTGAAAAGGATAAAGACTTTTTACACTGTGTTACCCTTTCAGATTTAAGAATAAACCCAGGCTGTACAAGATGTCTATTCCTGTGTAATATGAGTTCATTTGTTTATGGGACATTCTTGCAGTCAGGACTTTCTTGGGAAGGAAACTGGTCATTCTCAGCAAAGGGCCAGAAACCCATTCAAGATTTATTGGACAGAATGACTTCTTAGTTACATAGGTTCATATAATCCAGAATTTGTTGTTCTGTGATGGGAGAAGCAGGAAGTAAATAGAATTGTTTGGTAGCTGAGTTCTTTTGCCTGGTTGCTCAGAAAAAGCCTCAAAATGTTAAATTTCTGGTCTCGTGGGGTGAAGAAGCCAGAAGTACAACAAGCTGAGCACTGGAAGGACTTTCTCTTCTCCAGTTTGTCCCTGGAGTAATGATTAATATTCATATTTTGAGCAAAAAATCCCACAGCCATCCTGTCCCCTACAAATTCCTCTAGTCTTAATAAGACATTTTATGAGAAATCACACCTCTATTTGAGCTAATCTATGACATTTCTGTCTATAAGTTCCTGAAACTTTTAAGTCCCATCCCAGCCTCTCTATGTTCACCCTCCATCTTTCTAGCAGATGTCCAGGGCTGTGAACTACAGCCACTAAAGGAACTTTAGTGGCTGATTGGTTTTCCTGAGAATTTGCTTAGGATTACCAGATGTAACACATCTGGGTGTCAAAGCCCAAGGCTGCAAACAGTTTTTATGCTAAGTAAGAACAAACAGTGAAGCAGACAGGATGCTTCAGGTGTTTTTCTCATCACTTTCTGGATTTCTCTTCTATCAAGGAGCTTATCATCACAAAGATAAAGGAAATGCTATGCAGCACACTGCAGTGCTATAGGGCAAGCATGATTTATTATGTAAGAAATTATAAAAGTTTTCATATTTTCTGAGTGTTATCTCATTTTGATAATCATGGAATGATAGCAAGTTTTGAATATCCCTGCCCAGCAAAAACTGAAGTTCATTATTTATGAAAAAACAAGTATAACGTTGCCACTTAGCAAAGATGACGAGGACATTTTTGTTTTGTTTATTTGCTCTATCTTTACATTAGCATTCACATGCTACCATATACTGCAAAGCTACCAGAATACTGAGATAGCTTTGTACTGCAAAGCAGAAATCAGAGAATTGTACCTTCAAACTAAAACCAGCCAGCAGACAGCACAGGATGGACTTGGCTGAAAACTATTACATGACTACACTGGGTGCGCTGTCAGAACCAGTGTATAGCACTGACTTCAGGCAAATTCCCAGCAAAATCTTTGGTGTTGCATCCTGGGATTGGGTAAATTCAGCTATTTGGGAAGTTTAGAAAGGAATCCATACTTTTTGCACACTTAGTTAAATCTGCAAATACCAGACTTTTCTACTTTTCCTATTGTTACTGTATAAAAATAACATTTATATCACTTGAAAGCACATTGAAATTTTGGGATGCACAACTAAAATGCAGAAACATGCATTTCCATCCCCCCTCAAGAAAAGTGTAATCGGAAAAATGTAGCTCTTTATGATGGACTGACGAGAGAGCAAATTAGAGAGCCAAAGGCATTAACAGGGAAAGGTGAGTTGCTTTGTAAAAAAGGTCATGATACCATAAGTTCTGCTCTTTGTGTGACAAATGCCACATCAAAAGAGAAAAAGACCATTCATGTGCAGCAGTTACTTGTTAATCCAGATAGCCAGTGAATATGGGACAACAGAACATAAAGCTTTAATATAGTGCAAGATGACAGCAAATGCATGCCAATAAATCACTAGCACAATGGATAGGAGGTAAACCCAGACAAGAAGTCTTAACTTGAAAGGAACAGGATTGTGACATGATGGCCTTGAGCACACAGATGGAGTATTACAACCTGGAGTGTGCTGCATCCCTGTTTACCCTGGTAACAACATTTTTACAAGGAGGAGCAGTCATAGTTTTCATTACTTCCTAATGCCTGCACTTTTATTACTATCATGTGGTTGGAACAGGTCATCACACCACTCTAAATCACTAGGCTAGTTTTTACTATTTTCCCAGGCTAACTTCAAAGTCTTGGTATTTATTCTAAACTAGGAGTATTCCCTTCACTTGGAAAATGCCTGCCAAATCCTAACATTATAGGGGAAGTTATGCTATCAGCTGCAGAGGGCCAAGGCTTCTCTGAGAATTAGGACAAAGCTTAAAGCACATTGCTTCACCAACTTCAAAGTGGAGTAAGAAATTCATTTTTAAAATCAAGACTAATTCTTCAAGATGCAGAAGAGACTGTGGAAACAAAAGAAGAGTTGGAAAGAACTGTATGGAATTAGAGGAAATGAAAAAGGTGTTATTGAACGCTGCCTAAAAGTGGAGTCTGTAGAGAAACAGGAGGACTCAAAGAGTTCTCACTAGACTAGTCCCTGACTAGGTCAGGCCATATGAACAGCATACAGCATTTCTGCACTCTGAGAAGGAAAAATTTTCTGAACATAAAAAGCCTGAAGTTATTATTTTGTGAAGAAATATTTCAGATAGTCTTCTGACAAGCCCAGCTCTTCCCCTTTTTAACATTACCTTTCAAGCCATGGAAAATAGTCTGATATGCACCTCTCCCAACTTCTTTTCAGTAGAGTGGGTAAGACAGAATCAACAAAATATAACAGAATCAACTGAATTCAACTGATTGCTCTTGGGGAAATAGTCATGGGAATTCCAGCAGGAGAATGGCCCCACCTTCTTTAAACTGTAACTTTTGGGGCTTCTCTATTTTTAATACATCTGTTACTGGTTAATTTATGTTGGATGTACTTGATGGTCTAGACATACAGCATATTGTATCTAAGACTACATTATCATACCTATCTTTTACTTTTTTTTTTCCCTGAGCCTTTTTTTTTAATTCCTTATTTCAGTCTTGTATCTAGGGACCAAGAAAGCTGATGTGCCCTCAGTAATTTAATGTGAAAACTGCTGAACTCTGCTTCTGGATCCATAAATCAAAGGGTATTGGTCTACAATCTAATTTAAGTAGATGTTATAGAATAGGCAGATGTTTTTAAGACAATAATAATTAGTAAGACAGAAGTAATCAACTGTTTTTTGCAGGATGTTAGCTCCCCATGCACTTTTAATAAGGAATGGTCAAGCAAAGATGTTCCTATTTCTACAACACTGAGTAAAATTCTCTCAAGAACTAATCCTATAAAACAACTCACTTTTATTCAAAAAAGAAAATGAGATTATCAGTAGAAAGGCATCACCAATCCGTGATAGGATTTCTAAAAACACAAATTACTTAGAAACACAGACTTCTTGAAGAAAGCCACTCACTTGAAAGTTAAGCATCATCATAAGCAACTGAACTAGGAATTAACTACAGGAGCTCCACTACCAGCAGTAGTGTCCAGAATTGTGTCTAAGATTATGATGCATCTATTTGCTAATAAAATCTTGGTTTCACACTGGAGCTTGGTTGAAAAAGATAAATCCATTTCATGGAGGAACTTGGTATTTCACAATTTGATTTTGTCCCCATTAGCTCAAACCTACTGTCAGCATAACTGTCAGGGAACCTATAAAGGGAAATGTTTAAAAAAAATCTGAAGACTATCTGAAGCCATTCCAGGAAAAACTGTAAAATCATGTCTTTCAAACAAAGAGAAAAAATTACTGCAGCCAAGCAGTTTTGCTCAGCAAAAACAGATGCAGCAGTAACAAAGAATTAAAAAATATTACTTCAGAGAGAAGAAGGAAAACAAGTTAATGCTGAACAAAACAGACAAAAAACTCATGAGACTAATAAAGGAGCATAAAGAAATCATTGAAATGTCAGTGCTAAATAAATCTAAAATATCAAAAGGCACTTTTAAATGATTTAAGAACAAAAACATCTGTATTGGTTATGTGTAGGTTAGCTCCTTGGAGTAAATAGTAACAGTTTCATTAATTAAGGAACAACCAAAGTGTGTTCATTAGCTAGATAGAATAGGAGTCTGTATCCAGCTCATGTGCTGTCAGCAACAGAATAAACAGATTACTACCTGTACCTGTACTTGGTACGAAGCATTTTAAACATATTTCACAGCAAGAATGAAAAATATTGAAATGTACTGTGTGGGATATTTTTTCATCAATTGATATAATTGTTATAGCTAGCAACTTTTTATATCATTAATGTTTCGTTAAAGTAGTCCTGGAAAATGGGGACAGGTCCAGAAAATTGCAGGAGCACAATTTTTAAAAGGTGTAGGAGTATTAGGAAGCAATGAATATCAGTTAGTGTTGTGCACGTTTGCCCACCCTGATTCCTCAGTACCTTTTCCTTTGCAGGAGCACATTCCGTCACACCAGATATGTCACATGCCTCTGTACCTCATCCCCAGACCCTTCTTGCAAACACATTCCAAGTCATACTAAGTTCTGCTGTTGCTACTGAGATCAATGAGGAGCTTCATTTGGCCATATGCACCCCTGGGAAAGGATTAGATGAGCTAGAAAGAAGTGGTCTGAGCAACATAAAATCCAACTTCAATAATGGAGGAAATAACAACCACCCTGAATGCCATGGAAATCAAATTAGGCTTCAGCTGTTGCAGCAGCCAACACAACATCCACTAAATTTTCTTTTATGCAATTATTTTTCCAGAGGAAGTTGCCTGGAAGCTACTGTTGAGACATTTTAATTGCTAGATATGGGGTAAGAACAGAGGTCTCAGAATAAGGAATATACCTTTCAAAACATGTCCTACAATCTGATACTCTTCTCCCACTGGGAGCATTTTTACTACAAGGCATGCTCCAGGGGATAAAATGAAATGAATGATGAGTTGCAGAAGTTTCTCCCTTGACTGTTTTCTGTCTCTAATACTAGCAGACATAACAACCCATTTGTGAGAGACAGTTCTCAGCCCTCAGAAGCTTATGGGTGCCATAATGTCAGATCCCAGGAAAGACTGTTCAAATATGCAGATACACAGGAAAACTGGAGATCCTTTGGGAAAAATTAGATTTTCCTGAAGTCTGCAGATGACAGACACATGTCTTTGTATTCAATGTGGATATTCTCAGCTCAGTCAGAGAGAAAGAGAAAGGTTTTCTAACCAGGCAAGAGCCTGGGAAACAGTTGGGAAAGAATGTAAATAATTCTCTAATCTATCTTGTTATTCACATTGTTTATAGATATGCTCTGCCACTGTGCATCATTCACTGCACACCAATGGTGTGACATGTTTTTACTGTAAGACCAATGAAATTAGTCTGCTCGATGTTCTCTATATATGGAGTGGTGCATTTGAAATAAAGAGAGTTCATTTTCTTAGCCTTCTGATGTGGAGTTCTCTGTTCCTGTACTGCTCGACAGTGACAATTCAAGATTTTTTTTTTCTGCCAGAATCAACCATATTCAGCATTAAAGGTATTTTTCTATCATTGTAATCTTGAAATATTCTATTACACTAAAAGCTTTATTAGAGGGGAGCCATTACTAATATTCAGGTTCACAGTGAACTAGTTTTACTGCCAGAAATCCTAACTCCCATAGTCCCTGGGTCATTTCAGACTGCATCTATCTCTGATACATGATATCCAAGGAACTCTCAGAAATGAACTCAGGGTCTCTTTTTTCATTTTGTATTCCTCGGTAAGCAACTAAACCCAGAGAGGTCACTTTTGAGTGTCAAGCCTTACAAAAACCTCAGTTGGACTATGGGCTCATAGGCTATTCTGCCAGAAAATAATAATAAGGAAGGAATATGTGAAAGGGAAGCAATTAGAACTGGGAACAAAAATTCTTATTAATAGGAAGATTAAAAGCCACCTTCTAAAGTGATCCAGACATATTTAAGATATATCTACTGATTTTTATGTGATTCAATACATTCTTATTATCTTTTTGTTGATTTATTATCAGATATCTATTTCTAAATGTTATCTTTTTTTAAGTTTTCTCTTTGCAATGGTTGAAGATAACAGCATGGTAAAAGTCAAAATTTTCTAACCTACTTTGTACATGTGTTGAAACAAACACTCAGCTTGTATTTATCAGTATCCACAGTCCAAAGGGTGAAACCTTGTAACTGCTATGATTTACCATAATATTAAAAACAGCAGGCATCCACAATACATATATAAAATATTGGGTTTATACTGGTAAAAGAAACTTTTATCCTCACAGAAAATTCCTTTTCTTTATGCATGGCCAGCACCCCAAACTTTATATCTCAAGCTGACTGAAATGACTAGGTAGACTATAAAGGCAGAAAAATGATTTTTTTTTCCCTCCTTTTTTTTTAAGTAAATCATAAGGAAAAGAGCAGCATAGATTACCACATTTCCTGCCTAATATCATCCTGCAGGTACAAAAGCCATCATTATTGTGATGCTGATAAATTGCACTTCCTAGCTCAGAAGGTCCTTCCCTTTATGAAGGAGCACTTGATGAAGGAAGCCAAACCCTCACAGCCAGAAAGGCCACTTCACAATAATAATTTTGCCCATCAAACACAAGGCTCTGTCAGCTGCACTGAGCATCACCTGCAGTCTGATTGATCTCAGTTAGCATTCCCCTTCTTTTAATTTTCTGGCATTTTGGCTGCCTTAACCCTATCATGTAATGGGTTTTTTTTTGTTCCCCAATTCACCCTGCTGGTGAGATAGCAACACAGATCAAAAGATATTTGTGAAAACTGTCAGGGTTGCACTTTCTCCTCACATTAAAATTGTTTATTTTGATTTTATAAAATTTCACAGACCCTACAAGGACAGCTGTTGCAAAAAGCCACTTTATGTTTTCCTCATAATAATATGTTAACACAGTAATAATATATTATTGCATTAATATGATGGTTCACATTTCCACAGTGACCAATGCCAAATTGAATATCCCTCTGAATCTGATATGCCATGAAGTAAATTCCCAATCCATAGTGAAAGTATTTCTTGTTGAATATCATATATTCTGTGCTCATACTGAACACCAGTATTGCTGTTTTAACACCTACTGTGAAAGCTCTGTTTACATACCTAAAGTGATCAATATCTATTAAAGAAGTGTAAGTCACAAATAGATGTGGTTATCTTTTGAGATTATTCTGGAATAATAATAATGTATATATATATATATGTATGTATACATACACATACATTTTGCCAGTAATTAAATAAAAGTACTTCTAAAATCTTTTTTTCCTCCCACATATACAGATGTAATTTTTGTTCCTTGCTTCTATGCTTCAACATGGAAAGAAAGCATGATTTAAAAAACAGAAAATTTGGACAAATATCCCTAAAAGAGGAAGTTGACTAGTAATAG
Organism: Vidua macroura; assembly: GCF_024509145.1. Classification (NCBI taxonomy): domain Eukaryota; kingdom Metazoa; phylum Chordata; class Aves; order Passeriformes; family Viduidae; genus Vidua; species Vidua macroura. The sequence goes on along the minus strand of NC_071576.1, from coordinate 18,082,847 downwards.
AAACAGAGGCAACACAGCAGGCATTATATGATTATTTTTCAGAATAATTTTCAATTCTAAATATCTGTAGCACAAGAATTCATCAAAGTAGAACTGACATCCTTGTCCTAAGCAGACTTTAATAGCTTTTTCTTCCTCAAGTCTGCTGAATCACTTTTAGATGTAAGTCATATTATAGCACCCACAGTCACAGCTGGCAAATAATTACCTCTCCATGCAGCAGAAACTGCATACTAGCTTTTTTTTTTTTTTTTTTTTTTTTGTAGCTTTGTCTTTTTTTTTAACCTTAGTAGCCACTAGTTTCAATGGATAGTAACAGGGCTTTGTACTGAAAGAGACAGAACAATCATTCCCAATTGCTCAAGATTTTATAGGCCTTCATATCCCCTCAATACTTTCTCTGTGAGCCTGAGACACACTAGTTTAATTAATCTTCAAACAGAAATTATTTAACCTCACTGATCATTATTTCCTTTTTCCATAACTTTATTTTTTCTTCAAATAGTTTCATGAATAAACACTTCTGAAACCAGAAGACTGAAGACTGGTACAAATCTTTTTTTATTCCTTTCCCAAAAAGTTCTAAAGTTTGAGCTAACAGTTTTAGACTAAAATTCTTTTCTTTGAGCACCAGTGTGTATAAATTAAAAAATATCTGGCACTTAGATATAAGTGTAGAGTACATAAGAACCTGTGACAAAGTTAAAATTAACAGAGCCAGAATTCACACCCTTGTACTCTAAGCTTTGGTAAGGGTTTCTTTCTGCTCTGGAAGTTCATGCACACAGCAAAAATAGACCTGTGCTTTGAAAACATTCAGAAGCAAGAAAACTAGCAAGCATCAAAATTAAATGGTCTGCCCAGGTCATGCTGTATGTGGCAAATTTAGGATTGAACTTCAACCTTCTTCATGCCAAACTAGTAGCTTAACCAGGACATTATCCTATATATACAATATGGTAATAAGGAGAGACATGGCAGATTATCTCAGATAAGAAATTATACAATTCATGTGTTGAAGTGAAAATGGCTGCCAGTGACAAAATACATAGAGGATTTAAAAGCCTGGTCAATAGTTATCCTTGGAAACAACTTGCAATTCATACAGTTCTGCAAGTGACTTGCTGCTTATTGTCATTTGGGAACTTTATCTGTCTATTGTTAGAGAAAGGGATTATGAAATATGGTGAGAGACAACAAAAAATGCTGAAATTTTTTCAGATGTTGAAAAATACAAACTCATTCAAGTATTAAGTGCTTTGTGATAGTTACAGAAGGGCAAATTAATATTCAACATAAAGATGAAAACACCTTCAAAGAGAGATATTTTTTGGTCAGTTATAAGTTTACAGAGACTAGCTTGCAGAAAGCACTGTTGAATACCTGCTGCTGATAGGTCATGAAATATTTACAACTGTAAAATCTTCTATTTTATTCCCAACATTTTTCATAAGTTAAACAACCCCCAAATATAACCCTCTAAGAAAAAAAACAAAAATTCTCCAAAACCTTCTCAAGGTAAAAACACTATATTTAGTGTCATAACTCTGGAAGTAGTCTGCAGGCCCTGTAAAGCCAAAGACAAGACTTAAAATGCTTTGTTTGATGGCAGTCTTTCACTTACAGCTTCAGTGAACTACCATTCAAATGCAAGTGCAATATTCCTCTGCATATGTTACCTTTCATTTGCAATTCCAGGCGCAAGGGACTTTTTTAAACCTTTCCTGGGCATGCATCCATTTGTTTTCCTACATGTACACTGACAAGCCAGATTTGGTCAAATATTAAGTTTTGCAATGTTCCAGGTGCTACTCTGACATCAATAACAAATTATTTCCAGAAAGGAATGTCAGCCCTGGTATTTTAAGTCAGGATCCAAATTCCGCTCAGCTCTCAGGACCCAGCCTCCTGCTTAAGGACCATACTGGCCTGGGAAGTCACTAATCTTGCACCCAGCCCAACACTCACACCAGTGAGGATCACCTCCCAGCCAAACCCAAGCAACACTTCACCACAGCCCAAGTACCACTAGTCAATAGGACCCTTTCTCACACCTAATGACTTTCCAAAATCAGTTTCAAAGCAGACATTTATATAAAGTAGCACAGTCTCCATGTTTATATTAACAGCAGTCCAGACAAGTGTTAGCTGTTTACTTCAGTGCAATTTATGATAACTGACACTATAAAAATGCTATAAATCTCTCTGAAGACTTTCTTATCATTTATCTCTATTCACTGTGATGTTTTTCAGATAACATCTTGGGACAATAAAAAGTAAACATGGACATATAAGAAAAAAGGTGGTACTAAAAAAATACTGACTACAATTTCAGGCACACATTTTGTTTAACATTTTGTTTCTATAGCAAGTATCCTTAAATTAAAGTTATTTAGTCTTCAGCTACATTGGGAGTTTGGGTTTATTTTAATACAATGTATTGTTTTGATTTGTCTAAGGATTAATCTAAGAGATGTTGCACAGAATCAATTGGCTCCTTCTTTTTAGTCAAAAATTTTATCACCATACTAGTATTACTCTCACAGTTAATTAGTTGGTTTTCCAAGAGAAAAAGCTTCAATTAATCCCCCCATATTTACTACTGACAGTGCCAGCATTTCAGAGCCATTGTCAGGCCTAAATCAGAAGAAATACCAGGCTTATAGGATTATTTACAGTCATTACTCTTCATTACACATTTATTTTCTAATATTTCTAACTTTTAATTGTATTAGCTGTTGAAAACTGTGTCCAATGAACAGACTGTAGTTACTTTTTATATAAGGCTTAGGCTTCATTTTAAAAGGGAAAATTATATTCCAAAGCTTTTATGCCATAACTCCCTTCCTGATTTTTCAAAGGGGAATGTACTTACATAGCTTCTATTAAACTTTTAATAAATTTATGTCCCACATGTAAAAAACATTTAATTGAGAATTGGAATAATTTACGAGATAATTACAGACAGCAGAGATAGTGTATTTTTCAGTCCAGTAATTTTCAGATGCTCAACAAAAGAGCAAAATAAGAGTTCCAATAAAACTCAGTAAGGCAAGAAACTGCAAATAACAGGGGGAAAAGGCTTGAAATGTCAATATGTTTTGCTATGAGTTATCCAATTCAGTCCATCTTCAATAAGTGAATTATAATGGGAATCAAGAAGACACCAAGTCTTTGAAAAGCCTGTTGAAACTGTGAGTTATCTTTTAAGCTTGTTCCACCTATTAAAGGAAAGAGTAGCCACTGGGGAAAGTCCATGTCTGCTCACACTGTTTGAAGAGTGGCAGCAGCAGCAGAGGGCTGGCTGTAGGCCAGCTGGTGTGAGCCGGCTCATGTCCCACTCCCCAGGACTCATGGGCTCTGAAGTAGAGCAACTGCATAATGCTTGATCCATTTCTCCTCTGGGCCTTTGAAACAATTCGTTTTTCGGTCATTTTCCACTTCAAAGTGCCCAAAATAATGAAACAGTACTTCAAACCTGACAGGATTGTTTTAGTAAGGTGGTGTTTTTTTCAATAATAATCTGACATTAAGGGTACTTGTTTTCTGCCCCAGAGCAAGGCACATAATGCACGCATTTATTCAGCTTAATAGCCCTTCTTTGCAAAGTTAATTAGGTTCTGCTTGTTTAAAGCCAACTCAGATATAACTTTGCAGTCACAAGATAGGCTATGTTGACAGAAATAGAAACAAGTGGAGAAGTTACTACCCTTCCTATCCTGTAGCACATACCTTGCACTGCACAGCCACTATATAAGCCAAAAGATGAAGCCTTCTAGTACTGTACAACCTTCTACAACACTCCTTTTGGACAATGACTTTGCCAAAAGTGGACTTGGGGAAAGGTTTCTGTAGCATAGGTCTGTATCTTGGCCTTCCTTCCACTGGGACTCCCCTTCCCCATTGGTAGAAATAAGGTTATGATCTTCATTTGCCTATTCTCCCAACTATAGTCCCTGTGGACTATCACAAAAAGAAACAAGCCAAAAACCTCCAACTGTCTTCTCAGAACATTTCCAGGAGGAGAATTTAAAAAAAAAAAAAAAAAAAAAAGCCCCAAAACAAAGCCAAGAGAATTACTGCATCACAGCATACGGGACAGCTGAAACAGCCAGAATACACAGAGTATCACCACACAATTTCAGAGGGCTTTAAGCATTCACCCATACAGAATCACACCACATCAGAAGGCTTCAGACAGCCACCCTTCTTGGTCTTCAGCCCAAACTTTTATACCCCTCATGTTCATGCATTGCGCCTGTGTGCCCTCTGTTCCCTTTGGGAACTGGTCAGTGCACCTGGGCACTCCATGGCTCATTGCTTTCAGTGCTGCTCACCTGCTTTTCACAGCTGTACCCTCTGGGGATGAGGCTTGGCCACAGCCCCACTCCCAATTACCACAAACTGTGTACCTACATTACTGCATGAAGGACTTTGAGTGAACAGGAAAGTGACCCAGCCAACCAGGCTGCACAGCCTCTTACTGTGTGGATGTGAAAGGAGCAGCATCTCCAAGAAAAAGAAGAGAAAATAGCAAAGGCTGAAATATGAATGCATGAGTATGGCCTTCCTCCTGTCCAGCCATCTGCTAATATAACAAGTTTGGAAATTCATGGTGATAAGATCCCTATCCCTTCAAGAAATGCAAATGAACTAGATTGGTAGAAACAAGAAGCTCTGAGATTCTTCTTGCAGTACTGTAAGTAGTTCCTAAGGGCATAGATACTCGACCCAAAAGATTAATCTCATTATTGTCTTTGCTAGTCCCTGAAGGTACAACTCTAATTCTCCCCATTGTCCATAAATATCCTTTTTCTCCCTTTGAACTATTAAGATTTAGGACTTCATTTATTTACTTACTTTCTGCAACCAATATTTTAGCCTTCAATATTGTCATTGTCTACTCAGAGAATTAAGTACAGGGAATATTCCCAGAATTTATATAGGTGAATATGGTACCCTTTATCTGTGAGAGAAGAGAAGGATCCCAGATACCCTCTAATAGCAAAAACCCCAGAAAGCTAGACTTTTCCACCTATATTTAGGGAATGTGGAAGGTCATCTATTTTAAGGTGCTTAGAGACGTACAAATGAGATAGGACATTTGAAATTCAGATACCATTAGAATACTAAATAAATCTTAATTATACTGGCATGATTTGGAAGTAAATGCACTAAAATTTATATCACTATACCAGAGCAACTGAAAACTGAAGAATGTTTTCAATAATTACTGCCAAATATTGCCTTCTCTGCATCTCATTTTGTACAGATTAGCCAAGCAGTGAAATACAGGAATCAAATATATCCATTAACTGGCCTTCAGAATTTAGCATAATTGATCATGTGAGACATAATTGACCCTAAGCAATTTTTAAGCTTCACTAAGCTTATGTGCTTTCCCTTTGGTCATGATTCTAATGCAATCCTGTTGAGCCAGATAGGTAAAGGTTGGCATCCCAAGATGATGCCGAAAGCAGCACAGTGTTATTTCATATGAGAAAAAAACCTCATCACCCAAGTGGACACAAAGAAAGAAAAAGTGAAGATCTAAACAGTCAGGTGGTGGCAACTATCTTACACAGTGCTCAAAGCATGATCAGCTAGGAGTCACTTCCATTCTTTTATTCAGGAGATTCTCTATGTCATTCAGTGTGGAATCTATACTTAAAATCTCCCTGTAAGGGGATCGACTACACAACACCAAAGATTTATGATGCTTGATACCATAAATAAAGGAAACAAAATCAGTTTTAACCAAGCAATACAAACCTAAACAGCTTCTAACTCATTTATGATGCTCAAGAGGTATCAGGGTGCACAACACCTTGATAAAAGTAATTGTTTTGCTTTTAATATTCTCAAAAGAATTATTCTGTGGCACATCACTGCATAGCAGTAGTGTGAGGTTTTGCAGATAGAAAAGCAAGCAAGGTAAAGAGGTGACATGCCAAGGTTTTCTGCAAATAGCATTCTGGTTTTTTGTCAAAATTCAGTGGTGTTTGCTTGACATTTAATTAAAACTCAGGGCCATTAAACTCAAAGGCCTAGCAATATCACCACACTTAATTTGTTAGAAAACACACTTCTAGTGGCTCTTCAGTTCAACAGCTTAGGAGAAGGATGAAAGATAACAGGTCAACAGGGGGATTTTTTAAGATGTCTCTAACTTGTTGCCTTATCAATAAAAATAGCCATTCAGCTTTTTAAAATGGAATGCATGAAAAGCCATGGGCATGAAAATGCAATTACTCTCTTGTAAATTGGTAGCATATTAGTATGCTGGAAGGGAGAAAGTACAGCTTGGGCTTGGAGAGACATGAGATTGATAGCCACCAGGAAAATGGTTGCTTTAATTAATTTTCTTCTGAAAATTATCCAGACCATTAAAACTTCTTTAATACTTGCATGGAGTGAAAGTTGGCTCTAGCTTATGAAAAGCTGATGAAAAACACAAGACAACACAGCAAGAAATTCTGAGGGCAAACTAATTAAAGCAGTTTTTTAATAATTTTCTCACTAATAACAATTTTCTTAGTTTTTTTTTTGTTTTGTTTTTTTTTGTTCCCTTTAGAATTTAGAAGCATAATTACAGGTATATCGTCATTATTTCCCTTTTTTGATGGAGCATTTTAGTGTGTTCTATCACTGTCTAAAAAATAAGCAAGGAATAAGAAATGTTTAAGTACTGGTGACTAACCTAGATAAGTGAGAATTTTAGTGCTGATACCAGTATTTATTATAGAGTACATGGAGAACTCAAGCACTGTAGAAGATGTAAGCAGAATATCTGTTCTCTGAATCCCAGTCAGGGTTTAGTAGGATCCAGGACCAACAACTCTGTGCTCAGCAGCATAGCATTAGGCATCCAGGAAAATTTTATATTGATGAGGGAAAATTAGCTGTCCCCAGTATCAACTGAGTGGGGGGATACAAAAGGAATATTAAAAACTTAGTATGAACAGCTTCTTAGTCCAGCCTTACAGTAACTACAGTATATTTTTTTTCTTAATCACAAACCACAAATCAGAAATATTTTTAAAAATATAATTTACTAGATACAAGTTATAATTTAAGATCATTCATATATACCCAATTTTCACTTCAAAAGTGTCAATATGTCTAGTAGCAATTCTGTAGGGAAAAAAGAAAATGACACATCACAAGGGCAGCAGTCAAAAAACACTAAAAACCTGATAACTTGATCTTGTGACTCAATATGAAAAAGATGATCCAGTTCCTTTTCTAGTCTTACTGAGGCCTGTTCCCTATAAGGTGCTTTCCTTTTCTGAAACATATCTTTCATATAACTCATATGGAAAACTGCCCAGACTGGGGTCTGGACTATACTCTCTGTAACATGATAAGATACTTTCTTAAGACCTATAGTTACTATTAGTTAGCAGATAAATACAACTGCATAAATACAGCCCAATAGTTCCAGGTATCTCTGGTTTGGTAACACACACCACCTGGAAACATAAATCATAAAATAAATTGTCCAACAAAAACCTGCATATACTTTCCAGGGTTGGAAGCAGCATCCAAGATCTGCAGCAAGGCATCAGTGCTGCTGCATCTGGGATGGGGCATTCATGCTCTTAGAGGAGTTTAGAACTACCACTTCCATATCTAAGTGGCACAGAGTGATGCCATGCTGTGGATGACCTCTTTTCAAAAAACACCACTACACAGAATTCTCCTGTTTGCTAGTTTCTGAACACCGCAGCTTGCCTAGTTCAAAGTCAATCTCTTTCTTTTACAAAATTAAGTCATACACTTACCTTTCCTTGTGCATTGTGCTACTGAACGTGCCTGGTTTGAACAGCAGAGCACAGAGAAGCAGGGGAACACTGTGAGGGGGAAGAACTTTGTGGCTGGCTAAAATTCAGCAACATCTGTCCTTTGTTCTCCACTGCAGTATGAGACTTCAAGTCTGAAGAAAGGTGCATAAATAAGTAGTTTGAGAAAGCACAAAGCAGCTGCTGGGATCAGCTTGGCACTCCTGAAGAGTATCACTGGTTTGCTGCAGTGTAAAGAAAAAAATATGGGAAGTGGACCAGATCCCTGTCAGAAATAAATCAGAACCTGCCTGTTTTGACCTGAGTGAAAGTTTCAGGGTAAGTGGCAAATTAGGTGTAGGGACCAGGAAGGTCAAATTTAAAATATTAATCTCCTGTACAAAATTTTAAAATTATCAATTCTATTTACATCCATAAAAAGATTTTCATTAAAAGTCAAATTTTATTTATGTAACAAATATGTAGCATAACAATTAAGGGATGTACTGTGTATTTTCTAATGGACATATAAATACTTGATGTAATAATGGGAGAGGAAACATGGTTTTACTGCTTCAGATAAAGAACCAGGCATCCAAACAATTGCTTCCTGAAAAATTACTTTGTGGCAGTAGAAAAGGCACTAAAATCATAATAGTCAAGAATTATCCATTCTTAGTGTGTCACTCTTGGGCAGAGCTGAAAATGTGCTAAACAAAGAGGGGTTCCATGAACAACAGCACAGCAAAAAATTGTCTGCCTGACAGGCTGCTCTTGAGTGGCAGTGAATACTGTGTCAGGTTAGGAGCAACAGGTATTCACTGGCTTTACAATCTAAACCAGGATTTTACAAAAACTTCACACACTTAATAGGAGCTTAACCGATAAAACAACACAACCATTGTACCAAACACCCACAAGTATTTTTAATATTAAAGCAGACATCATGATATGTGGGCACTGTTAACAAAACAGAGAGGCATGTCTAATTCTCGCAATTTTAATCTTTTTTAGCAGCTGTTTATAACCTCTCAAAATTGTTTGGACTCAGTATTTCCCATGCTTTCTCTTTACTTTGGGCTATTTTGCTTTAATTTGAGATTTGCTTTAACATGCTTCAGCTGCTAAAGAATTTTGTTAGGGAAAGGGTATTTGGAGAATTCCTTCTGGAATGTAGATTAGGCAGTCCTATGGTGTATAAGCATTAGCCTTTTGGTTCAAATCCGTAGTTATCTTTTTGAAATTAACACCCTGTAGTTAGTGCCTTTATATACATCGTGAAGTGGGCTTGACAGTCAAACTACATACACTTGTTTGAATTGAAAGTAAACTCAAAAAACCAGTTTCCTGCAGCATACCTGATGCACTCCAACTGCTAAAGGTGTTTCACTACCCTGCACCTAGACAGGAATTATCCAACACAAAACCACTGAAACACATCATGGAGACATCAGGTCTGCAGCACTCTGTTTGACTCTTCAGATGCTCTTTGTCATTTGACATTACCAAATGATGTGAGTACACCCTAGCACAGAAATCGGCTCACAGAGTGCTTGTGCTTGACCCTTGATGGATACACAGCAAAGCCTTTGTATCTCTCCCTTTTTCACTGGTCATGGGAGAGAAAATATAACAAATTACTCAAGGGTCACAATAGCAACCCATGTGTGTGTCAGTGAGAGATCACTCAGCAGTTACTGGCACAGGTAAAAATTACTTGACTTGGGGAAATTAGTATAATTTATTACCAATCAGATCAGGATAGGATAATGAGAAATAAGCTCCAAATCTTAAAGCAACTTTTTCCCCTTCTTCCCAGGCTTTATTCCCGATTCTCTGCCTCCTCCCCTCAAACATCAAGGCAACAGGAACTTACAGTCAGTTCCTCATACATTTTCTCTACCATTTCTTCTTCATCAGGGGCTTCTTCAGGAGTCCTTCACCTGCTTAAGCAGGGCTCCCTCCCATTGGAGACAGTCCCCATGAACTTCTCCAATGTGACTCCTTCCCACAGGCCGCGCTTCAGGAACTGCCCCAGCACGTGTCCCTTCCACAGGATGCAGTCCTTCAGGAACAGGGGCTCTGGTGTGGGTCCCCCATGAGATTACACATCCTGCCAGCAAACCTCCTCCAGAGTGGGCTTGTCTCTCCAGCGGTCCACAGGCTGAAGGCTGCTTCAGCACAGACTTTTCAGAAGTTGATAATCTTAATATCAAAGTGTCCCCAGTTCATTTACACTCTATAGGGACAAACTTAATATGTGTATGTCGGGTTCTATTCACATAGAGTTTGTACAGACTCCAATTATTCACTTTAGAAAAATACTTATCAAGTATATTGAGTGCAGTGTGTTCTTTCTCCATAAGAGATACTTTTTCTTTTGTGTCCTGGAGGATAAAAATGCTACAATAATACTATAGTACCTCCTATTCAGGTTATTCAAAAAGACTTATTTTTTAAACCAAACTTACTTATTTTTAACCAATTTTCCATACATTTCCATTCTTTTCATATAATTATTTCTAAAATTAAAAAAATAAAGCAAAAATAATAATACCAGTTCAATCCAATAGCATGAATATTTTTGGTTGTCTGTGTCTACATGAACAGCCAAAGCTATAAAAATGTTGAAAAATTACAAGTGTGCATTTGGACAGTAATTTCAAATGCTGCTCCAGACATATGCCTCCTCCAAAACTGTAACCCTCTTATAGCCTGAACCGACTGGTGTCACAAACAGATTCATTGTTGAGACATATGCAGGTCATACTGCAGTGAGAGCAAAGCAGAGATAAATGGGGAAAAGGGGAAGCAACATCTTCATTTCCACAAAGCTGAGATATAGCTGAAAGATTTGGCTATATTGCACTAGGGTCCTACATATAAATGTGCATCTAATGACACACCCAAACAGCCTCACAGAAAGTTCATGAAGCACATTTAATCTCTTAGAGTTAATTCCTCTGTGTCCAAGAATATGTCTTCATACCCTAATCACCTCTCTAAAGGCTCACTGAACAGATTTTTTTTGTTACAGTCCCTTTCAGAAAGGATGAAGATCAGTTTTAGCCTTTGCAACCAAAGTTAAATGTTGTTCACATGCACAGGTTACAGATGTGATCCTCCATTCAAGCACCATCTTTAGATGACCTTAGAAGAAGGATTAGTGTGCACCCAGGTGTGCAGTGGTTTATTTGTTGTGTATCTGCCCCATAGAATCATCCTTTACTGTATGAGTCTTTACTATAAATCGCTCAACATAATCCACTGCAAGAACAAAAGGGATGTGTAGGTGTTCCAAGTTCACTGTGGATGGCAGCAGATAAATTATAGGCAGATTATTAAGAGCAATATGGGCATGAAAAGATGGATGAGGGAGCACACTAACCTTGAACCCATTCTCTGACCAGGCAATTTAAGTTAAAGAGAGTGAATCTGTTAGACATTGAAGGTTCAAGTGTTGATGCACAGCTCCATGTATTCACCAGTACAGGTTCAACAACCCACACAGCTACCAGTGCTCAGATGAAATGAATTAATAAATGAATAAATGAAACCAAGCAAGACAGAGACAACCTTAGGGAGCAGAAGAAAGCCTTTGGGAGGACACTCACAGCTCAAAGTCCTTTGGTTAAAACCATATGTCTATAGTTAGTCACTTTAAATCCCTACTAAAAATAAGCTCTCCTGCTCTGAAGTCTGGTAGCAAGAGCTTTCACCACCTCAATCCCATACCCATAGAAAAAGACAGGTCACTGTTCATTACTTCAACCCCTTCTGGTTGGAAAACTACAACATATTACAAGTTATGGTAAAATATCCATGTCTACAAAACAGGGTATGTGGAAATCCCAAACATAATAGGGATCTAAAACCCATCCTCAGCACCACAGATGGAAACAAGGCTTGCAAGCTATTCCTTCACTCTAAACCAGCAAAAATACAAGAACAAACATGCAGTAAAGTGTCAGCTATACTTAACACACTTTTACTAAATATTACCAGATAATATGCCTGATATAAGACACTGAATTCTGTTCAAAATATTACCAATGCAGAAATGTAACATATTCCAACCTAGAGCTGTCTAAATCTAAATTTTGCTACTGAATCTATGTTTCAGGCAGCTGTGATACTGCTTCACATCAAGTGGACTGTGATGTATTAGATCTCTTTAACATCATCCCTAGAATTTAATGACAAAAATGGGTTCTGCACTACCCTTGGAAGACACCATATGTTTAAAATAAAGTTTACAACATGGATAAAACTTCATTTCTGTACACCTCACTCCAAATTTTCAATTTAAAGCATGGTTGAAATTCCAGTGATCGTTTCTTTCACCTTCCCTGGTAATAAGCTTTCTGGAAGGGTGGGTATCCTGAACACAGAACTAATACAGTGTGCATGACAGATCTCATTTGCACAAGAGATCTGCAGTGCAAACAAAAGCCAAAAATCCTTTTCTCTTCATTCTATAAAGGAAGAGGGATTCACTAGATGAATAAATACTGGAGAGGTTTTGCATTAACAAACACTGGATATATTTACCCATGTATTTTCTCATTCTACTGCCAAACACTTGCAGAATTCCTGATCTCATTGTAGTGATACTACTTAAGAAGGGATCAATGCAAATCTCTTCATCTGCATCTGCATACCACCAAGAATGCAAGCCTAGTATCCAGAAGACAATAAGGACTATTTTGAGAAACATTTTCCTGTGACTGAAAGAAAAAATCATGACAGGAAGAGGTAAAAATATTCTACACAAAGATGAATCAAACAGGTATTTCATTAGACACAAAACAAGATATTACTTTTATTTGAATATGTCTGACTGAAGGTCCATTATCCACAAATAGCCAGCATAATGGAAAATGCATACATCATTTGGAAGCAATACTTACACACTAATATTTAGGTGAGGCAAATAAAAATAATTTTTAAAAATTAGGGGATCACAGAATCACAGAAAGGCTTGGGTTGGAAGGGCCTTAAAGATCATGTAGTTCTAATTCACCTGCCACAGGCAGAGATGCCACCCACAAGATCAGGTTGCTCAAAGTCCCATCTCACCTGGCCTTGAACACTTCCATCCACATGGGGCATCCAGCACCTATCTGGGTAAACTGTACTGGTGCTTCACTACCCTCACATTGAAAAATTTCCTCCTGGTATCTCATCTAAATGTCTCCTCTTTTGGTTTAAAACTGTTCCCCCTTGCTCTATCACTACATGTGTAAAAGGTTGCTCTCCCTCATTTCTATAAACCTCTGGTAGGTACTGGAAAGCAGCTCTAAAGTCTGGAGCCTTCAGCCTTCTCTTCTTCTGGCTAAACAACCCCATCTCTCTCAGCCTGAGCTCCTTTGAGGGTGCATGTTCACAGCCCTCCTCAGGACCCATTCCAACAGCTACAGGTTTTTCCTGTTCTGAGGATCCCAGGGCTGGACACTGAATTTTTGAGAGCAGATTAAGGGGCAGGATCACTTCCCTCAACACACCAGCCATGCTTCTTTAGAGCAGCCCAGCGCAGAGGCAGCGTTCTGGGCGGTGAGCACGCATTGCCAGGTCACATCCAGCTTTGCATTCCCCAGAACTGTGGTGCTGCTACACAGAACCCCCACAGAACCCCCAGTCCCTCTCCTCAGGGCTGCTTTCAGTGAGTTCTTCTCCCAGTCTGTGCTCATGCCTGAGATTGCCCTGACCCAGGTGCAGCACCCTGCACTTGGACTTGTTGAGCCTTATTAGGTTCTTGTGGATGCAGAAAACAAGACACTTGTGTCTCTTGCAAGCAAGAGGAAACTGCTCATGTAAACAGTGTAGTGAGTAGCATCACCCATAATATAAAGGAAATAGAGATCCTGAAGAGTCTTCAGATAAGGCTAAATGTAAATATCCTCTACTCTGACCTCCACTCAAATACTAACCAGACTTAATTTCTCTTTGAATTAAAATACTACTTTTAAAAAAGATTTTTTTTTAATGGCAAAAATATATTGTTTTAGTATGTATCTAAATTACCTACCTTCTACATTATTCCCCAAAGGAGTTTATCCAAGTTCTAGCTCTGGTACTTCTGTTTTACTCCATTATAATTTGTTATTGATTTTCTCTTTATTAATTCTGTCAGAGTATCATCTTCCTCTTGGCGACAGCCATAAGCCAGAGTAAATGAATGGGTGAGAGAAGAAGCCTGTGATTAAACACTATCAAAAAATTGTATATCTTTCAAGCTAGAGAAGCAGAGTAAGTAAGGGTTGTCTAAAGTGATGTAAGATAGAGCTTGTGGATAATTTACCTTCCTTCCCTCTAAAACAAGTACCATGATATCTAAACTCAACAGCACTTAGTAATGTGCAGTAGAAATTAATATTATATATGTGACTGTGATTTCATATTTTTCATCCCATCCCAAAAAAGCACTATGCCTCTCAATGAATACAAGTCTACAGTTTGGATTCTTGTCATACAGAAGTCATCATCTGATTCTGATTTATCACCCCAGCAGGACAGAGATCATATACAAGTAACATGGATATTTAAACAGGAGCGAGCAGTCAGAGGTCTGGTAGAAAAAAGACTAAAACTTCCTTTTGGAGGAATCAACGATTAAGAAAATGGGACAGCAGGGGATGAGAGAGGGCTAGAGAAATGGAAAAAGAAACAAGGAAGAAAAAAACTTTTCATATGAAATATTTCTAAGAGTAAAAGGAAAAAACTGCTGAATCCAGTTTTCAGTGAGTCCGGCATGCAGAATACAATTATACAAGACCTACAAAATCATTTTGCTATGATCCCCTTAGAGCTTCTGATCTTGGCCATATTTGGTTTGAGGTATTATTTGGATTTTTATTTCCACTTCTACTCACCTGTTTCCATAAATTTGGTAAAAACTTTCTTGACAGCTGTTTTCAATATCTAAGACAGACTTGTGTTAATAGTTTCTAATATTAGTAAACACCAAAAGCTATTTCCTTGAGGTTTTGTAACATTTTCCAGGATCTGACAACCAAGCATTTTTCCTTCTGATTTTGAAAGGTCAATATGATATGCAATGCTTGGTTTAATAGATTATGTTGAAGAAATCTTATCTGAAGAGCAGTCTTCAGTGGCTGATACTTGCCAGGAAAAGTCCCAAACAGGCAGCATAGTCATTTCAAATACTATTCTAGACATCTTAATATCATCATTACACACTACCAGTAACATGCTAGGGAGAAAAAAAAAAAAACAATGCTCAAAATTGTGTGTAGAGAGTATGAAGGATAAAAATCACAGCAGCAATGACACTGATACACAAAACTTTATTCTCTTTCCAACAGATCATGCTTTTTACCTTGGAGCATGAATAGGGTTAGCACAATTACTACAAACTCTTATCTTACTGGGAGTGTTAGTAGATCATAAAGCCAGATGGACAAGATAGGTACCTAATTTCCCTCTGAGATAAAGGCAGATATCATTAATCTTACTAAAGGTCTCAGTGAAAACCGTAGTACAATTAAATATGGTGAATAGAAAAAGAAAAGTTGCACATTTTTCTACACCAGATTGTCATGGTTTGACATTGTCCAACCATGACACAGATGTAAAAACTACTGTCATGTCATAGCTCAAAGAAAATGTGATAGGTGAGGAGAAAGGTGAATTTTACAGCTGAGATGTGCAAAATAACATACAATTCATTTCATATGAATACAATTTCATTGTACCCCTAATAGGAGATTTAAACAGGTTATGTATAATGTCTAGAGAGCTGCTGAGAGCTTATTCAGTATCTGCAACAGTGCATGAAAAGATGAAAAACCATGAAGTAACTGGAAAAAAAGGCTTAATTGTCAAACTGCCAGAGAGAGCAGTTCTTCCAGGTTGTAATAAGGGAGTCATTGGGACCTGCTGATTGAAGGATTTCTAGTTTAGTAGCTGTTACTTAATGTCCTTAATTACTGCAGGAAAACAAAGCATATTACATCATCGAGTTCCTTCCCTTTCTTCACCAAATACTTATTCAATGTATTTCAATATTCAATATTTATTGAACATGTCTGCCATTCCTGCATTCACATGATCAATTCCACTACTGCCATCCAGAAACATACTGATAAAATTGTTAGGATTTATTTTGTTCTTCATATATTTAATCCACTTATTTTTCTTATTTCTGCTGGCTATAAATGTCATCTTCTGTACTTCCCTTATGAGTTCTGTGAAATTTCCAGGTTTTGATTTACATTAAGTCTTCTTTCATCTATTTTTTACATACAGTTATTATTCATAATATCATTTGCATCCCCACAGAGTCACTTTCTAATCAGTGTAACACATATTCTGCTATGGATTTTTTGACATTTAGTAAAATGAACATTTACCAATTACCATTGCTATTTTCAGTCACCACTGTTTTCTATTTGCTGCAACTGTTCCTTCCAGGGCATGAAGACACAGGCATTTACATCTAGTCCAAAGCAGATGACATCCATTTGCACCAAAACTACCAAGAGATTCTAAGAGTCTGATCAATTCCATGGTACATCAAAAAGGAAAGTCTCAAACTTTGCACAACACATTGAGTTAAGAAACAGCTTGATTTATTCTGTTACATCAAGATTCAACACTGATGGTGGAAAATTATCATCTGCAATTTCATAAATTCAAATACTTCAGTTGGCAGGATGGTCCATCTGTACAAATTCAGATGGAAGTCAATCACCATAATTCAGGTAAGACATCACACACTTTATTGGGACATACAGAAGAGAAAAGCACAAAAAAGAAAGTAAGCAAGCAGCCAAGCTTTTATTTTTGTTCACATTTTTCTGGTCCCTAGGCAGTTTCAAGTCCAGTGAACAAGTAGTATTTTAATTTTAAATCCAGTTAGACCTGGCCATTTACAGAAACTAAAGTATTAGGAACCTGACACAGAGGTAGCTTTACTAAGCTACCACCTATAACTACACATAGGTACAATACAGCAGTGTCCTCTGAGCCAGTGTTTAGCATGCCTTCCTCTTGCAGAATTATTGTTCTAATAGATCCCAGCTATGGGCAAGTTCTGAGACATGACTCTTCCCCCAGTAAATCTGAACCTTACTATCTTAAATCAAATTTTCTTACTGTAATCATTGTGTCTTTTGCCTGCCTACCTCATATGACATTTGCAGATATCTTCGTCATATTTAGAAAACAAAGGAAAATTTTGGCCACCTAAAAGTCTCAAAATGTAACAAACTAAACAAAATAAAGATGAGGTTAAGACAGTACAAATAGGATCTTTTTTTTTCCATGTTGATTTTCTGAAGCTTGCAGCAGTGGGACATATATCTGTTACAGGGCAGAAGAGAAGCCAGACCAACAAAACCTATTCTAGGATGATAAATGTATTTAATCAGAAGACACTAAGAAACTTGGTTTTGCAGGCCTCCTTACTAGTTCTGCTACTACTTTTTCAGTACAACTCAGACTACTAACAGGAAACTCATCCTACCAACCTCTCTAGGCACCAGTGCTAGAACCCCGTTTTAAGGGAAAAAAACATGCTGTTATTTATTGGTGTACCAGCAGGCCCATCATCAACCTTTCTCTAGGCAGCTATTCTGCAGCCTGCTCTAATAAGAAGCATCTATTAAATCCACACCAAAACAACCTCTCCACCAACAATTTATCTACACCTGCTATCTACTGCATCTGGCAGGAATAATGAGACACAGTTGGCCTTACAGCTCAATTAAGGGCAGACTGAGCTCTCACTCTATTCAGGGTTCTGGATATTTGCTTTACATGGCTTTTTCCTCTGCTTCTCATACTTAACTATCATACTGTTTTCTGAAAATGTGTAAGGTTCCCTGATACTCTATCTGGCAGCCTGAGAAAGAAGTTCCACCCATGCTGAAAGCACTTTTCTGATTTTGAATTCATACTGCCCTAAATGTTGCTGCTTTTGTTTCAGAGTGGAAGAAGGGCTCTTTTTACAGCTGCACCTGTTTGTATAATAGACATTACCCATTTCCACAGACTTTGTCTTTCCTTGAATAAACAAATACTAAGTATTACAACTTCACAAAAATCTTGGTGAGAGCTTTAAATGACCGAATCAAATACACATTAGCAAATACATTTAAATTCTAAAATGTACTCAGATTAAAATATCTAACAGCGGAGCGGAGCTTTTAGAGTAACACAAACAGTGTGAGATCCCCCCTTGTGCCCGTGAAAACAAGAAAAAATGCAAAAAGGAATCAGTTTAACACTCATGTTGAAAAAGTATCTTCAATAATACACTGAATTGTGCTTAAATCTTGGAAAGACATATATTGTGAGTTAACTGAACTCCAAGCAAGTGTCACAAAGGTATCTTCTAAGATGTAATCAACAAATCAGTAATAAATGTTGAATATTTATTAATCATTCCACCAGATATTCTGGATGTTCAAGTTTCTTCCAGTTGTTATGAGGTGCAGTCACTTCCTAGCACACAGTGCTTTCAGGCTGTCACACAGGCTGAGCTCAGCAAAGTTTCAGGATCCACTGGGGAGTGCACAATCTCCAGTGAACAAACTCAAACATCTGACTCCTTGGCTGACATAAGGCAACTGTCTCTCTGTCCCTGCTCCCTCTCTTCATGAATGAATGGGAATATTATTGCAAAATAAATGCTGCTAATGGCCCTTTATTTTATTCTGGAAACTATAGTAAAGACATTTCCCCATATCACCACCTCATCTTTTAACAGCTGCCTTGCAGGAAATCCAAGCCCTGACAGAAGATGTGTGTATATTACTGTTACTTATATGTTCAATTAAATGTTGGTTATATATAACTTTGGCTCATAATCAGTTTAGAGGGATATAAATTTAAAAAAATTAGATGTCACTCTATTTTTTCTGAAGTGCTCAGAGTTGTGTATATGTAACATAATGTTGAAGCACAATTGAATGTGTCTTTAAAGTCAATATAATGAAAAATAATTGCTTGTCTCAAGGAGAACTTGGATATTATAGGAGAGTGAAATAATAATTAATATGTCCTCCTGTCAGGAATAAGAGTTTGTCTATGAAAAGCAAAGGAAAAACACATTTGAAGCACTGAAAAACACTGAAAGCAAAATTCTTTCTTTCTAGAAATGAATGAACACAACTTTGGACATTGAATGGCTAGTTGGAAGATCAAATTCTATTAATACATAATCGATATTTGAAAGCTATTACTAGTCCTCCCAGCTGTTCTGATGTTTTCTGCCACCAATTATTTTCACTTTCCAACCCTGAACAGAAGAGGATATAATATGATCTCAGATCTGGCAAAAAGGCATTCAGGTTAAACACTGACTTTCTAATGGTAACCCTGGTATGGATAGGTGCTGGAGGACCCAAATCATGACAGCAATTCAAGAAATACCATGTTTAAATACAATATTCTACATAAAATGGCAACAGATAAAAAAAAAAAAAAAAAAACCCAGAAGCACAATTCAAAGGTCATTCTACTATAAATGAAATCTGGTTTCACTAAAAGAGACTACTCACCTCTTAATTTATATATAACAAATTGGATGTATAAAGTTAGACATTAATATAGTGAGAAAGCAACACCATACTATCACAGGTAACTGATACCTGATTAAATTTATATGTTCTTCCATTGTACTAAAACATCTTGACAGATACCAAAAATGTCTGCACTTTTAGGGGTCTCTAATTTTGAATTAATTACTTAACATCTCACTTTGCTGTCTATTCCTACTGTGCACACACACTTAGTGATTCTCACAGCAACTAATATACATTTAATAATGTAGCAGAAGGATTTATTAGACCTACATTAAAAAGCTACATTTGATACATGAGCATAATACACATAATAATAATAATAATAATAATAATAATAATAATAGTTTCTGATTAAATTAGTTCGCTTCGTACAGAAAAGACTTGAATCACAGAATCTCACACGTCAGAGAAAGAAAAAGACGTATTATTTCATTCAGTACATCTATCTACTAATGCATTATTTATCTCAAGATATATTTTGATATTTTCATCTAGCTCAATTTTAAATTTCTCCAATAATTATACTTTCATTGATTTTCAACAAAGCCTAGCAAATATTTTTAAGAGAAACTTTTTTTCAAGTGATGATTAACTGAACTAACTTATTATTTTATAATATTTGTGTGTTTCATTTATTTATGTCTTTCATTTATAATCTTTAGGTATTAATATGTAGAGTGGCAGGAAAACTAAGTTATATAATAAAAGCTGTGATTTTCTTTTTTAGGAATGTCAATAAATTTTAATTATTTTTTTGCCAATCAATTTCATTGTAATTTCTGAAGTAAAAGACTCTATCCCCAAAACAAACAAAAAAATACCAAAACCTGCCAATATAAAGATCTAGATATTAAGATTACGGCAAGAAATACATACATTGTCCTTATTCAATTTCAAAGGCGTACAGGCAGAGCAGGTCATCCTGCTTCCAAAATCCAGTGAGAGCTGACTCCACTTGTGGCCCTACCCAGGAGAGAATGTCTTGATCTCCTTTTGAGTTTATATTCCCAGCTCAGATGAGGGCCCTGTTGTCTCACCAGAGAGCTAAGCTTGTACTTCACATTTCAAAATGCATAGCCTAGGTGGCTCACCCAAAGCTGTAAACTTCTGTGGATCCCATCTGAAGGGCCTGACATAGCCCATAAACTTCACCTTTCAGACATCTAGCTCAGGCCTGTGGGTGCCACACTGAGAAACAGCTAAAAATAAAGCACCATTGTACATCACATCCAACATTTCCTTCTGCTTTAATTCCAAGGTCTTTACTACAACTAATGCTGAAATGTCAGCCTAGGTAATGGCCAAATAACAAGGAGATAGTCTCTCTTGCTGCACTACAGTAATTGGTAATTACATTCTCATTACCAGGAATCCTGCCCTCCAATACAATTAATTAAAATGTTTGGGGAGAGGAGTTAATAATAATACAGGGACTCACAACCAGGTTTGATGCAGATAGATAAAAGTCAGGACAGAAAGAAAAAATTGTACAACCCAGATTCAGTTTGAAAAGATGAAAATTTATAAAATCACCCTCTCCCCCAGCAGAAACTTTCTGCTTGTAATTGAGAAGATCTAAACTGCAAGACAATAAATCTGAAACAAAATCAATATAACCTTATAGTGTGATTTATAATGAGACACTTTTCAAAGGAAACTGGCACTTTAAAATCCAGGCTGTTCTCTCTGATTGAAGGTTTTCACCATGAAAATGTCTGGCTAAGAAATGGCAGATTTACAGGGTAGGCAGAAATTGCTCATTAGGTGAAAGCAAAACTTAATCCAAAATTACTTTCTCAGATTTTTATATAGCCCATTTGAAACAAGATTCTGGGGCTTCCTATCAAGGGTATTCTTGTGCACAGAATAGAAACAGCAATCTTACTTTAAGCAACTGTTTCTCTTAGTAGCTGTCTAAACAGTTTCTGGAACACAGATGTTAATATTGTAGAAAAAATATTAAAAACTGTGTACTGCATTTTATTCTTTATTTATTATACAAATAAAATGAGAAAAAAAATCCATGTTGTTAAGTGGGCAGATTCTTGCAAGAAACTCCATAAAATTTTTTTTAAATAATTCAGAAGTTTAAGATTCTGGGGTTTTTTTTGCTTTAGATGTTGGGGTTTTTTTTTCTGCAAAGGATATAAGTATCCAAAATATCTGTTATAATTAACAGGTGGCTCTTTATAGCAAAAACACCAAAACAGAAGTAGCAACAGCTGTGAAGGAGGATATCAAAATCAAGAATATTAAGATGAAGCATCATTTGTTTCTTATAAAGAGATGTTTATTTTGTGATAATGGATGCAATTAATAGCAGCATATGCTAGAGTGTTCATGGAATCAGTAATTAATGTAGCATTAATTTCAATGGGTTTTTAAGTACATTTGCAATGCCACACATATTCAGATATCTCATGAAACACAAACCAATTTGCTTAATAAATAAATAGCCTTGAACATATTTTTCTATAACATGAATGTTACAGGTATGTCAGTTAAGACTTGATTTTAATAGTGATAACAGAAGGAAGTATTTTGTGCTCCTAATTGAATAGTTCAGGCATTTAAAATATTGATCATAGGGAGTGAGTGGTAATTATTTAAGCTAAGAACAGCTGTGAACAGACATCATTAATGTTCATCTACCATAATTTATGCTTGTAGCAATATGGCTCTTTTCAGCAAAATTTAAATTAAAGAAAGCTAGATTTGAATTTGAAAGTGAAGAAAGTGAAGATTGTTGCATGAAAAATTATACCATACTGAGCTATAAATGGCATAACCCCACCAAAATTATTGGAGCCTCTAAAGTTTAACTCTAGACCTCGCAGGTAGTAGAGTGAGGATAATTAAACCTGTAGCCATCTAAAAATAATTAAGGCTCTTTCCTTCTGTTATGCACCTATTAAATGGTCTCAGTGGTCTTTCCAAATATTAATGAATGAATTAAAACACACTGTGAGGTACAGCAGGTTAGTAAGGATTTGTTCTCATCATATGGATGAGAAAACTCAGGAATATATGCAGTGAAGGGTGGTCCAAAAATTAATAAATTGATAAGTGGCTACAAGTGGCTACAAAGCAGTATAATATCTAGTGCCTTGACATTTATTGGGTGTGCAAAACACATGCAATCCACACCAGCTTTATGTTCTGTGGAAGTCAAAATCAGATCCTGCTATAAACAAAAAGTATTTCTCTGGAGAGATATTTGCACTCTATCTAGACTAATGTCAGTGAATTATGCGGTGCATTCATTCTTTTTTACTTTAAAAAAAAAGTCTCCTGTCAAACTTCACCACTACTGTGGCCTGTTGTGTATCTTTAACTGCACAGTAAAGGATTGAAAGCAATCCTTACTTCAAAACACTCATGCTGCAGACCATGCACTGTGGCCTTATTTATCAGCAGTCCCAACAAGAATTTGGGAATCTATTTTTAAGACTAAGTCTGTCTCTGTGTGTTGAGGATCTCTTCCCTATAGCCAGCTTCCCCCCTGCCTCTCCAAAATCACAAATCTCCCTTTCTCCATCTTGTCACAGAGGGTTACCTGCTAACAGCAGTGATAAAGGCTCCTGCTGGCAAACTGAAAGTAAAAATAGCAACAACGTGCCCTGAAGAATCAAAAGAAATCCCCACTCTTGAATCCAGCCCCCAAATTATTACACAGGGCACACTGCTTAGACTGCCTACAAGACACCTGTGTGTTTGATAAGTGTTTTTAATTAGATTCTGAAATTCCATCAGAAAAAAAGGGCCCATTAACACTTGGCACCTCGACAGGGTCATGCCTGGGGCATACAGTGCATGAGCAAAACCAGCTACAGTGAAATCCTGCCTACAGCAGACGCCCTGAGCTCACATTTTCCCTGCAGTATAACCAAGCTAGTTTTAAACAGATAGTGTTTAATGTCTTCTACAGCCAGGAACCATGATATGCCTTAACCTGGCAGTAAATGTATGGTCCAGCTCTTCAGAACTGCCCACACACACAGGCATCATCTCATGGCGTTTTGATCATTGTGAGAATTAGATAGAGTGGGAAAAAGAAGCTTGAGTTGCTCTGTGGCCAGTCTGATAGGGATGAGGTAGTTCATGAATCCCAATTTCATTTTAAGAAGAATCTCTTGCCTAAGACTGCAGCTGGGGAGCCATTTCCTGATGTAGAGTTGTAACTAAATGCTTTCTTACTCCCAGGGAGGCAACAGACACAGAGAATGATGCCTTTTTCCCCAGCAAGACATTTTTAGCATGGAAAAGATATTTTCTTAAATTTCTTAAAAGTGATGAGGTATTCTGATTCAGAGGCTTCAGTGACTCAGGAATTTAAACTGCGAGAAGTTAATAAATTCCTTTCCTGTCTGACACAAAAGACATTTTTCCCCTGTTTTGGGGGCTTTGTTTGGTTGTGTTTTTTCTTTCTCTTGTGAAGAGGAGAGCAATAATTTATTACATTACGTGTTACCTTGCAAGAATTGAACAATAGCTATGGAACTACAGAGCCATTACTAGAAGCTTCTAGCTCAGAAATATTTCAGGCAGGCAGCAGACATTGGATGAATAGCATTCTGAAAGCTTTTTTTTGTCTTCATGGAAATTTAGCACATTTTAAGGTTTAGACACTTGGACAGAATTGCATGTGCTTAAGGTTCTGAGGCAAGAAATGCAACTTGACCTCTAAATTCAGCAATAAACCAGATTTGGTTTTGTTAGCATACAGACAAAGTTCATTGCTGGCTCCTTGATGGCCAGTTAAGGAAAGAATTGCATTTAAAATGTGAAAGAATGAGTTTCAAACTGTGCCCTGTTCTCCAGTTCTTTGTGGTTTTGAGTATATACTTTTCCAACATCATACGATATGCAATGTTTGAATGAGAACTACATTAGCCTTGGACTTATCTGTATAAATATTTAACATTTCCATGTTCTCTTGGAAACTAAAAGCCAATGAAATCATAAAGTTCCTAGAATAGCTCAAATTACATTATTAGATAAGAGAAAATGTCTGTTCTTTTATGTTTATGGAAAAATATGGTTATTACCTAGTATCATTACTATGGTTTCATTTTGAGATGAAGTCCACCTGAACAAATATAGATGTTTTAACAGAAACTTCTGAAATATTTGTCCTCACTTTATTTGTAGGAAGCAACTAGACATTTCAAGGATACGGTTGGAGGCCTTGTGAGAGTGGTTTGAATTGCCTGAGGCAGGCCAGCCCTGGATAAAGGAGCAATCAACAAGTTTTGGCATTTACTTCAGATGTTTGTTTAGGAATGTGAAAGGAAGGGACTGAGCTCCTGAGAGGGGCACATGTGACAGTGCTGTCCTTGCTGCCTCTGTGCCATTGTGCTTTGTTGCTATTTATACTCAGTGGAAAATGGCAGGAGAGATTAAAGAATTCCCCCCAGAATATTATCTGAAAATACCATTGCTCACTACCACTGACCCAACCTGTCCCACAGCAGCAATTGGACCCTCCCAGACAATTCCTTCCACCATATACACTGAACATGCCAACCTATGGTATTGAATATCCCTTGGCCAGTTCAGGTCACCTTGTTCCCCCCAGTTTCTCATGCACCTCTTCACTGGCAGAACCCGAGACCCTGGAAAGTCCTTGACTTTAGGTAAGGACTTTGTGGTGGCTCTACTTAGCCACAATCAAAACATCGGTATGTCATCAACATCAGTATGTTATCAATTATTAGTCTCATACCAGATCCAAAACACAGCTCTGGACCAGCTGCTAAGGAGAAAATGAACTCTATCCCAGCTGAAACCAAGGCAGAGGTGCATTTGGAAGCTGTCAAACCCTGAGGTGTAAGCATGCATCTATCCTTGTGCAACAGCAAAACCCTTGTGGCTGTGAGTCAACTCAGAACTGTACTCTTGTCCTTTCATGAATAACATCAAATAGGAGAAATCACCACTGAAAACTGTAAAACATGGACAAATAGATAGATAGATACATACATACATACATAGATACATACATGCATTCATAGATCAGGGAATAAAAGCAACTGTTGGCTTGAGTCAGAGAAAGTCTTTTTCAGAGAGAATTCAGTGTGGAAGCCCTTTTTCCTCTGTTCTAAAGATAGTAAAGATATAGAGAAAGTGTGTGGAGGCAATTATTTATAAGGTGTTTCTTCAACAACTTAAGCATAAAGACAAGCTACAATGGGGGATTGGATTTTGGTGCCTGTATCTCAGCATCTGCCACTAGCCCGTCCCAAAAATGAGTATATAAGAACCAAACCACCACAGGCTATTCAAATTCCACACACTGATGTGGATCCTACATTGCTCTCAACTTTATACATATTGAGAATTTCATTCAAGGTCTCTTCTAGCATGTGAAGTGAACCATGAATTGTACTTCCCTGTGAACAAAGCTCTCTTCACATATATCTAGCTATCAATCATCCTTCTTTAAATGAAAACCAGCTTTTTGGTGGATAAAAATGACTGCAGCTAGAACTGCACACATTAAGAATTTAATCTAGTAGGCCTAGACCCCAATCCATGCAAATGTAATTGAAAGATTAGGGTCATAAAACACGACCACAGTACCTTCCAGAGTCTCTTTTTGTATGAAGATGATTCAATGGCTTCTTTTGTAATTCTAGATTCCTTGACTCAAAACGGTCTCTTATTGAAAGCTGTAAGTAGTTGATAGTCTTTATTAAATATTGGGGGAAAAAGCTATTACCTATTACCATAAAATATTTATTAAAAATAGATATTTCAAGATTAGAGATAGCCTTTTGTTAATAATTTTATTAAAAAGTAATTTCCATTCAACAATATGAGAAAAATAGAGGTTTGTTTTTTCATTTCCTTGTGATGAAATTTCAATTTAATGTATTTGAATCCATCAAAATATTTCTCTTTTTTTGCCCTCAAATCTTGATTCTTTTATGTTCTGATAATCTTTAAAAACAATTGGGCTATTATTTCTCTCCAAATAGCCCAAGAATCAGGGAGACTAGGGCCTATATAAGCCTGAGAATCCTGCTCCATTTAGAAACTTGCACCATACTACATTACAGAAAATTAGTAGATTTTCAGCATCTATTATTTCAGCATCTGGTATTTTAACCCTACCAGAAATGGCAGCATTAAACCTTTCCCCATGCACGAATAGTTTTTGTCTTCCCTCATTAAATGCTGAACTTACTGAGGAAAAATAATGTTTTTTACTGGTCTTTACTGTCACCTATCTACCATAATTAGCAGGAAGTAATTTTGCTGACAAATGACTGTTTTGATTCATGTCTTTGCTTTTACACAGATACTAACTTCCAGGCAGAGTAAGTGCTTTATTCATTTCTTCACTCTTAGTGATGCTTTCAAATGTGAGGACACTTACTGGTCATTCAGCTTACCCACAACATGATAAAAACCACAAGATATAAAACACAACATGATAAAAGACCCACCAAAGAAGCACATCAGCAGCTGCAGCACATGTTCAGTTACTATCACTGACGAGAATCAAACTGGGCTTTTCAGTACTCAGTCTTTCAAAAGCAGATGTTCTTTTTCAGCAATATTAATACCTAAGGCTTTTTCTCAGTAAACTGCTGGTGTTTTATCATGGATTCCTCTTCACATTACAATGCTTACAATGCCACACACAATTTCTTGCAGCAGTTCTCCTCCATGGAAAAGAAGATGTGACACTTTTATACCAAGCAGATGACCAAGCATTGGCACAGGTCACCTAGAGGTGTTGTGGAGTCTAGCTCCTTGGGGATATTTAAAAGCCAACTGGGCATTTGCCCTAGCAATGGAGTCTAGGAAGCCCTGCTAGAGAAGGAACATCTTGTACCAGGACAACCTCCAGAGGTCTCTCCCAGTCTCAACCACTCTGTGATTGGCAATATTTCCCATTATGATTTTCTAATTTGTTTTCAACCGATGAAAGTACAGTTGTCCTTCACGTGGGCTGCAGAGCAGTCAGGAAGTTGTGCACTCTGTGTGGCTCAAGGAAAACCTCCAAGATCAGCCAAAGCCAAACCTTTCCATGGCTGAAGCAAGAGCACTGAATTGAGCCACAAAGATGTTTAGGCAATTAGGCAAAATAATTATTTTACAGCCAAACCTCGTAAAGCCTGTATTGGATTTCCCTCCCCAGGAGCTTATCTAGATAGTTAATCTAAAGGCAACAAAAAAACTCCATTTGATGTCAGGAAGCTTTGCCTCAGCTTTCTGGTTGACTCATCTGCACAGACCTTAGAAAAGCTGGGGAAGACATCTCTGCAAACATGAATTACACAACTCAAATAGCTTTTGAAAAAAGGACCTATATTGCCAACATCCACCAATTTGGTTATGGTAGGGGTATAAGGACAGATGAGAGGTGAAAGCAAAGGGTGTTTCTCATATATCTTCCTCTTTAAAGGTGGCTAGTCTTCCTCTTTTTCACAGGGAATCTTTTATTTTCCTCTGTTTTGGTTTATTTGTTATCTCTGAAACACCCACACTAACCCTCTTCTCTTTCACAGATCATTTTTGTCCACAGGCAATTGCTTGCTTTGACTTTCTGATATGATAGCAGCTTATTAGACTTTTCAAACTTTGTCATAAGCTGCTGCTACTGATGCTGTGGTTTTTGGGTTTTTGGGTTTTTTTCACACTTTAAGCCTCCATGTTTATAAGTTTGTCAGCCATTATTATTATTATTATTAATGCTATGCATTATTTAGGCTGAACTATTAACAGGCAATAATATTCATAAATGCTTAACTTTTCCTTCCTCTCTCCTCTTCCAGCCTTCACAACCAAAGTAAGGAGCAAGGAAGTAAAACTGAGGTGAAGCAACAACTAATTTAATATACTTTCTGATTTTCAAAAGAGCATCCTTGCCTTCCTCCCACAGACACTGTCCAAACTCCACTGCCCAAGGGTGCATTTCTTGGCCTGAAAGCAGTTACACAGAAGTCAAACAAAAAACATGATGACCCATAACTAATCTTTTTGTTAAATAGCACAAAGTAAAAGAAAACCACCATTCAAAGGCACATCGCTTGACTAATCTACAGAAGTAACAGAGACCCTGAGTGGAAGCTTCTGGTTTAAATAGCTTATTTTATCAAAAAACCTCATAAACATCAACATGTTTTGCTCATTTTTCCTGCATTTTGTCAAATAGCTGAAACAGAGAAAATAAAATTAAGACAACAAAATATTGTCCTAGAATGTTGAGTATTTTCTATGTTTCAGTTTGAACTACACTTCTAACATTTCTTTCAACTCAGTAATCAAGGAAACCCACAAGGAAATCTATACCAGAAAAAATGTGCTGAAATCCAAATGACAGCTCTCACTGGGGGATGAAGATAATACTTCATTCAACATAAAATAATACTTTTTGGGTCTTCTGAATTATTCAGTAAAGAAAGCTCTTAAATTGCCCTTGGCTGTTAACTAAGGTGCCAGCAAACAAAAAATTATCATGATTAAACATGAACTAACTTTGGAAAAAAACCCCATATTTTCCAATTAGGTGGTTATATAAAAGATGAAGAGTAATTAGTCGTTCAGTTTACTTGTCAGGTTTTTTTCCTATCATCAACTGTCCAAGATAAATCTCTGAAGGAAGTACAGTGTAATTAAGGTATTGTATTTTTCCCATGAATTTAAACATAAATTTCATTAAAATAGTTCCTCTCTTCAGAAGTTTAACTCTGAAAAAAGTGCAGAGTAGAAAGTATGCACTTGTTGCATCTATATTTAAGTAGAGGTTTTTTGTTTTCATTGACTAAATAAAATTAATAATAAAGGTCATTTTGGAGATATGAGCAAAAGACATTTTATAGCACTGCCACCTTTATAAAAGTCACACAAGTGGTTTGTGCAATATCCATGTTTCTGATTCAGGAGTTTCTTACTGTCTTGTGTAATGCCTAGTGCTTTTAGAACTTTTTCACTCATTCTAACTGCAGTTCACACAATCTATACAGAATTACAGTCGCTGTTTAAGCAGTCTGGACCGACAATTTTCTCCTTTGTCAGTCTGTTTCAACCCATTCTTCTCCAAGATATTCCTAAACAGTTCAGAGACCCTGAGTAGATTTTAGCATTCACTGCTGCTTATTATTCTTAAGAAAGAAAGCAAACTACAGATCCAGATCCAAAATTACTATGAGTTTGTGATCCTGCTGGTAGCAAAACAGCCAGTTCTGACAGCAGCCAAAGAGATCACTGATGGCAAAATAAAGTGCTACTGTTGTACTTTCACCATCACATTTAATGACTGCAGTTGTGAAGCCAGAACTAATTTCATTGAGTTGGGCGATATAATATCAGTTTTAGAAAAAATCCATGGATTTTCATCCTTGGTGCATCTTTTGGCATCCAAATACTTTTGTAATTTTGTTCTTCACGCTTAAAAAAAAACCCAACCCAATTTAATAGGTTTTTGCCTGGCTGAAGTGAAACTGCATATTAAGACAATCACCATAATGCTGCATGAGATTTACTTCTCCAAAGATATTCTTTTCGTAAGATGCAAAGCTTAGGTAGGTACTGAATAGCACACTGTGAAACAATTCTCTAACAGTTTAGTTTTGGTGGAAGATCATACTCTTGATTTTACCATATTTGTCTTCAAAAAAATAGCAAAGACTGTTTTTGTCAATGTCCTTGCAGTAAGTATACTCCAATCCTTTAAAAATTTTTATATCTCACAAAATGTTGTATGTTTACTGGTACAAAGTAGAGAAATTATTCAATGCAAGAAAATGGCTGTTTTATTTAAGAGTTACAAGAGATAAAGTATTGTCAAGGTATCTGACAGCTGTATTAATAATTTATGCTTATTTTTCCCTTTTGAAAACACAGAGACAATATCTGCAACACTATGAATCATTCCTTTGTTTCTTACCATGAAACTAGATAAGTTAAATTCAAACACTCTACTGAGCACGGTAGCAAATTGCAGTTGCTCAAAATCAAAGGCAGTTTGAACCTTTTTTTCACAACAGGCCTAACGAGGGAGAGAATTTCTCTCACTATAAAGTAATAAAATACACTAATTTTTAGTAATAACAGCAATTCAGAGAACCAGGTGTCAAAGCACAAACAAGGACTGGTGGGGGCTTTTGCTTATTTTTCCATTTAGCCTAGTGTGACACTGACCTAGAAGGCTTCTTTCAGTCCTATACTTCTATAAGAGGAAATCTCAGCATCATCTAGGCTGTGAGATGCTTGAATATCAAATCAGGTTCCATATTTCAGCCTGATGTTATACCAACATGTAGTCTTCAACACAAAGTCCAGACTTCTAAGATGTGTTTTTGCCCTTGAATGACTTACACGGTTCACTCAGATGTTGCAAATAATCAGTTTCCATAAGCTGTTAATATACTGTACCATTGCTGTGTCAGACACCACACTGTAGTGAATGAAATACAATTTCATACACAGGTGACAAAAAACTAATGATTAGAGCCATGCTTTACAATTATTCTAACAGTACGCAGTCAAAATTCCTCTCTTTGTGAAAATAGTCAACAATTATGCAGAGTGCCCCATCAATACAGTAATAAAACAGAGATGTTGAACAAAATTCCAACCACATTATTGAAAAAATTCATGAGATTATACTACCCAACCAAACAATTCTACTGAAATATACCGTGGAAATGCATAACTTTGAAACAGTAATAGTTTCCATTCTGTGGAGAGTAAATCTAAACAGCTTTTAGAATTACTTAAGTAAAGACACTATTTTGGAGAAATGGCTATTTTTAGTGAATGCAGATGATCCACTCTGTCATATAATTTCTCACTCCATCTCACAAAAAAAAAAAAAATTATATCCAGATTATAACATACAGCTGAAATCCTTGCTTCAAGAAGAAGCCTTCCAGGTCAGTCTGCATTTATTCCTCTGGAGAAAAGTGCCATTTTCATAATTTTGGTTTCTGTTTCAGAAAAAATCATACTTATTCAAAGTGAAGCACAATTATTAAGTAACTGCACACATTAAAAAGACTCTGTGCAGTATTTGGGTAAATATTAAAAGTTTTTTCTTCGGTATTGTGCAACAGAAAAGGTGGCTCTTCAGATGAACTGTGAACCTGGAGAAATGCTGACTGATTCTTGGTTTCTTTATATTTTTATTTTACCAAGTGTTAATCTTTCTCTAATTCTGTTGCCCTCAGGTTATGAGGTATGAAGACAAAAGATTATGAGTTAATTCTGGAGCATTTAGGTCTTTTTTCCATTTGTTTTGCTTGGGGAGTGTTGGGGTGGGTTTGTTTGTTTATGTGGGGTTTTGGAGTTTTTGTGGAAACAGAATGCTTAAGTCATTTTATTGGCTAACAATACTTATATATAATAATATTTACAATACAATGACCCCCTGCTAAGTTTATTTTAACAGGCAGAGCAAGGATTAGTTTTCTGCTAGTTTGCATTTGACTTTCCTCTTTAACTCATTATTTCCTTTTAGAGGGAAAGGTTTTATATCTCTATATAAAAAGCGATGTTATATTTTGGATTCTCACTTTTTCCAGACCACCTGCATACTATTGCACAGACTTAATGGAATTCTTATGCAAAAGAGAAAACTTCCTGGGCAGTGTAAAAGTGGTGCACTGCAGATATCCAGAAAATCATGCAATTATTTTCAGAAAGTTAGTGTTATTTTCTCAGGCAATAATTTTTGGGATTTTTTTTAACTGAAAGAGAGTAAATACTATAATTCAGCACAGCCACTCACTTCCTCCCCTCCTTACTGTGGAATAGGGAACTGAATATGATGAACAAAAGTGAGAAAAACTTGTGGGACCAGTTAAAGAGAGTTTAATAAGTGAAGGAAAGAGGGAAAAAAAACCCAAAACCACAAGTCCTGCAAAAACAATCACTTCCCTTTTTTGTCCCCTCTGATCACGGGGTGGGAATCCTACATGGACACAGATAAAAGACGAAAGGTGCTCTTCTCCTCAGGACTAAATCCTGTTTATTATCAGGAGCCACCTCGGATCCAGGTGACACCTCAGGGGGTAACAGAGGCCGAGGTGTTTGATGGCATCCAAGAGAGAGAGAAAGCAAGAGAGTGTCCTCCCAGGGTTTTGAGCCCAGGGAAAAATGTGTGGGGCAGAATGGAGGGGCCACATCCAATGGGACACAGGTAAGGAGAAGGGGAGGGAGAGCAGGTCAGGGAGAGCCCATCACACCTGAGGCTTGGGGGGGAGGGGAAAGGTGTGTGGAATAGACCAGTGTGACATAGTGCAATAGAAAAACTACTCAGTGCAAATTGCCAATCACCCAGTGCAAAACAACAACTAAATAACTATTTAGTGCATCACAACAACTCAGCTCCTCCCACAAACAGTCTGATGCCCAGCTAGTCTCTGAGCAAAGACTATTTGGTTAAAACTACACCCTCAGTTTTTGTTGCAAAGCACGACATTATATGGTCTGGAATTTCCCTTTGGTCAGGTGGGGTCACCTGGCCCAGCTGGGCTCCCTCACAATACCTTGCCACACAGAGTGAGAGACAGAGAAGGAGTTGATGCTGTGTTAGCACTGCTCTGTAACAGACAAAACACTGTGTAGTTATCAATACTGGTTTAGTCATAAATCTAAAACACAGCCACATATGGTGTCCTCCAATCAAAATTAACTCTGTCCCAGCCAGACACAAATACCCCTTTGCATCAGGGAAGAAAAAGCTGATAGACAGGTTCATGTTAACTCAGTTTTAGAACTTAAAATCACTAATGTCAAAAAGTTAAGGGCAAGTACTAATGCTGTCTGGGTTAATTTTACTTGCAGGGGCTATCAATATAAATTTCTGGGATAGCTATTGTTTTTTACTTGCTCATTACAAAGGAAGAAAGACATTATTTCTAACTCCAGTTTGAGAATGACTACTTGGACAATAACTAATATATTTGTGCTGTGCAATACTTGTCATTTTATTTCACTCACCAAACTAGAAAATATTCATATTTTATTGAATTTCCTTTCTCAAAACAGAATTATTACCAACAATGGATCTTTGCCTGACTTATTTAACCTGTTTTTCAGTGCCTTCACTGTGGAATTTCCATCAATGGCTTTCAGAAAAGGAAATGTTTTAGAGAAACTTGGGTAACAAAAATTTTCTTTTAGGGTTAATTTAAGTTAGAATGTAATTCCATGATTCTTTGACTAATTTTGTAGTTCTGAGTTTCTTTTCTCTGATTAGTCATAGTCATCCAGCTCCATATGTCACTGACAGCTTTTCTGTGTAATTCTATTTGTTCTACTTTAATAAAATAGAATATGGACGAGTTTCTCACCAACTCAGAGACCTGATCAAGAGGCTTACAGAGATGCAGTATTACTAGTCTCCAGAGACTATGTCTCCTTCCACTTTTGTAGGGTTTCCAGCAGTACTTTGTACTGTTTGACCAAAAAATTATTTTCATTGCTGATTTCTTCTTCTTTTATCAAGAGGAAGAGATTAAAAGAATGTTATGCGTTTTAACTTGGCTGCAGATATACAGTATTTAAAGCCAGGCTTCTCCAGCATGAAACCTGTGGTACTTTAAGTCATTCTTGCATAGTCTAATCTCCTCTGCATAAAATGCTCTGGGGAATAACAATCTCCAACTCTATTTGCTCTGTATCACCAACTGCCAGATGCCACTCGTGGATGCTACACTTAGTTCCTGCTATAAAGGTTTACTTTGTGGAGATGCTACTTCCAATGAGCCGTGGCGTATTGCATTCTTGAGGAGCAAAGGAACTCTGCCTGCTTCTTTCTGTGATACAACAGCTGAAGCCACAGAAGAAACAGCAGAGGAGTCATTAATGGATTCAAAGCTGTAAATACAACTTGGAAAACAACTGTCACTTTATGGTTTTGGATGTCACCCAGGAACTGTAAGCTGAACATTAAAAGATCTAAAGAGCAAAATGTTGTCACAGGCCTCGGCAAGATGGGTTCAAACAGTGGCATAAGCAAATTGTGGTCAATTGATACAATCCAACACATGAAAAACAAAGCTGTTCAACTGGAAATTAGAAGTTCATATGATATTCTAATTAATACATTAACTTTTTATTCAGTATTTTTAAGAAAAAAATTGTGTGCTACTGAAAAATAAACATAAGCTTTAAACTAATTTCCTGAACTGGGTATTTTCTTTAGCTCTAAATTTAACTTGTAATGGTTGGTATGAAGGAAAACATTTTAGAGTTTCTCTCGTGCTAGGAAACAGAAATGTAAATGCAAAACCAATATTTTAGCAATTACCTGTGTGAACAAGTATATATTAGGAAAATTAATTATTTGAGCAACATTATCCATTACCAAGAATAAGGGTGATAAAGCAAAACCAACATATTCTTAGGAAGTTCAGTTTTAACAAAAGCACTCACAAATAATTCCATAAACCTTCTATTATGTTTTCTGTTGAAATTAAGTCCCAAACATTTAATATTTTTATCCTTCCAATATTTGAAAAGTTACATAACACTGACATTATACAGAACTATACTGCTCAATTTTTTTACCTTCTTGCTGCTTTATAGGTCAAGAACAGTCCTGAACAGGGAAAGTGCAGATCTAAATTGAGACATCAAAATAAGCTTTCACTGGAACTGTGGTAATATACCCCTCCACCTGAAATTATATTCAGGTTTTGATTGATGAATTTGGTTATTAAAAAGTGACATCTTTCATTGTCTACCTATTAACATTGAAAGTCTGAAGTTCCTTAGAATAAATGTTCCAAGTACTTTACTAACAACAACAATGTGGGAGTGTTTACATATTCAGTTCTGTTTCACAAAAGTACCTTGGACACTTGGGAAGGCTATTCGCATGCAGACACCCATGTCAGGAGGTTGCCTCTTATTCTGTAGTCAATTTAGTAAGACAGGCTTCTGAGTCATCCTGATATTAAGGATTATTTTTGTGTTGTCATAGACCATTTATGAGCTGATAAAATTTCATGTTATAGCAGCCTTTCAAGTTTGCTTTGAGCTAGGTACAGTGGTCCTGTTGAAGAGGCACATGCTATGCTGGTGAAGTAACCACTTACACTGAGATCCCACAGGAAAAACAAGGCAGGGTGTTTTTTTCAACTAAATTAATCATGTGAATTTTAGAACCCTATCTGGGGCTAGAGAAGAGCTGTTATCTTGATTACACAAAAGCAGATAAAAAATTGTCTTACAGTACTTAGTTTGATTGTACAATCCTATTTGTCAGCAGATTCATTTCAGAAAGCTTTTTACTATTTAGGATCATGATAAATGTCTTAAGTACCAATATGCCAGAGATGGATGCTAAACCATACACTTCTGTGGAAGCTAACAGTGTTAAAAACAATGACTTGGTGATTAAGTGATTTCCCAGAACTGAAAAACCCTAAAGTCTCATTCAAGCTCACCTTATGATCTTTGTGACCTTATTGTCTTTAACTGCAATTATTAATCTCTTAGATAAAATAATTTTTAAGACGTGTATTGCAAAAGATAATGTTTTAAAATGCTACATTTCTAAATACTGTACTGGGTGAAGCCTATTTCTCTGGATTGTCATCATGCTAATACAAAAATTTGTACAATTCCACAGATAGCTTCTTCCTCCAATCTTCCTACAAAGTTGGGTAAAACAGAGAAAACAATATCTGTAGCTTTGGAGGTGGAGGAAGGTGTTGGCTGGTGGAATTATTTTGGTGTGTGCAAGATTTATTTTTCTCTCAGAAATGAGTTTAGTTTTGTTTGTCTTCATAGGCGAAACTTAGGACAAGCATCAAATAATAAACTCAGTACCATACCCATATTCCCAACTTGCCAAGGCCTAAGCATGGGATGACAGTTTTTTTACACAGATCTAAAGAGAGGAAGGAAAAATTATTCATCTAGGTCCCTATCATGAACATAAGAACGATAAATATATTCTTTCTGCAAGTGGGTGTTGCTTGTACCTGATCCAAATCAAGACTTCTCTTTTTGATAGATTATAAAGTGTTCTTTGAACAACTTGTTTTGTTTTGTCTTTTTGGGCTGCTGAAAACATGCATAATCAGTTCTAAAGCTCAGTGCTGCATAGAATAAACATGCTCTTCAACTACAATTATCTGTCATTAATTTACTTTTAGTTTCTAGATAATAATTTGTATCTTTCCTTCAACAAGTATTTCAAGAAGAGAGAGTTCTGTCCAATTTATTTCCAGAAAACTGGATATAATACTCAAAATTTGCATTGCAATTACTTATCAAAATAATGCAATTCATTTGGTTACTGTAACTCATTTGTCAGATGTAATTGAAATGACCTCAGGTGGCAGGGTAAAATAGCACAGTTGATGCCAGTGAAAAACAAAATTTTCATGAAATGAAATATTCAGTGAATTGTAGTGGACAAGAAAGCACAGAGAATCTTACTTATCTGTTGCAAATAAGGACAATACAAGGATACAAATCTTTTCCAGCTCAGGAGCTAAGAACGAGGAATTAAATAATGATAACTCTGAAATTATCTAGTCAAAATAGGTCAGCTCTGAATGTGCTGAAAATATTTTTAGAATAAATTAATCCATAATGCAACTTTGATGGAATTACACCTGTAATAAATGTGAATCCACTCTTTTTAAGAAAAAAATCTGTCAAGAATTTTGTGTAGGACTTCTAATATTAAAATATTTCTTAAAACAAAATACAGATTCTCTTTCTTGAAAAAAATACAATGGCTCAGCACTGTAAGCCATAATTTATGGCATTAGTGCATATCTTTTAACAGAAAAGATCTATTAAAATCACTAGACCTACTTATGTGAGAGGTATTTCAACGAGTCATAGAATCATAGAATGCTTTGGGTTGAAAGGAATCTCTAAATGTCGCCTCGTCCAACCCCCCTGCAATGATCAGATACATCTTCAACTAGAACGGGTTGCTCAGAGCCCAGAATGTTTCCACGGATGGAACATCTACCACATCTCTGGGAAACGTGTGTCAGTATTTCACCACTTTTGTTGTAAAATATCCCTATCTTCCTTATATCTAATTTGAATCTACTCTCTTTTAGTTTAAAACCATTACCCCTTGTCCCAGTGCAATAGGCTGTAGTGAAAAGCCTGTCTCCATCTTTCTTACAAGACTCCTCTAAGTACTGAACAGCCACAATAAGGTCTCCCTGGAGCCTTCTCTTGTCCAGGCTGAGCAAACCCACCTCCCTCAGCCTATTTTCATAGGAGAAGTGCTTCAGCCCTAGAATCATCTTCATGGCCCTTGTCTGGACCCACTCCAAGAGGTCTACATCTTTCTTGTACTGAGAGGACCCCAGAACTGCAGGTGGGGTCTCACCAGAGCGGAGGAGAAGGGCAGAATCCCCTCCCTCAACAAGCTAGTCACTCTTCTTTTGATGCAGCCCAAGACACAGTTGTGCAAGCGCATATTGTCATTTCATGTCTAGTATTTAATCCACCAGTACCTCCAAGTCCTTCTCCACACATCTTCTCTCAGTTCACTCTTCTCTCAGCATGAACTGACACCTGACACAGGCACAGGATTTTGCTTTCAGCATTGTTGAACCTCATGGGACCAGTTCTTGTCAGGGTCCTTTTGGATGACATCCTGTTCTTCAGACATGTCCATCACACCCCCCCAGCTTGGTTCTCTCTGCAGGTTTTCTGATGGTGCAATCTCCCTGCCTACGTCAGTGAAGAAGATATTAAACAGCACTGATCCTAACACAGACCCCTGAGGGAGACCACCTGCTGTTACAGCATAAGGCCTTTGCTACCATATTAAAGCAGCATTTCTTACTGTTAGCTCCATGGAATAGTCACAGTGGTTTGGGAATGGTTCTCTTTCAGTTCTTTTGAAAATATAAACCTACATTTCATTGTTACTAATAAAATATTTCCCGCAGTACTTAAATATACCAGGCAAAATAAATCAAGTCAAAAAGTTACCAAATATTCTGCCTAGGTGATATCTACTGTTGCCCTGGTTATGACCAAAAAGCAATTCAGTCTGGCTGGTGAACTTACTGAAGGGAGAGCAGCACTCCTAGGTAAAGTGTTCTGAGATCCTGGCAGAGTTCAAGTCTTTGGGAAAAACAATGGCTCAGAGCAATGGGAAGTCACTCCAGTAAACCTCCAGTGGTCCTTAGGCCAAG
Organism: Vidua macroura; assembly: GCF_024509145.1. Taxonomy (NCBI): domain Eukaryota; kingdom Metazoa; phylum Chordata; class Aves; order Passeriformes; family Viduidae; genus Vidua; species Vidua macroura. The sequence continues at coordinate 18,044,372 of NC_071576.1, read as the reverse complement.
TTCCAAATCAACGACAGAGCAGTCAAAATCAACGACAGAGCAGTCAAAATGTTTCTTCTCACTCTTTCATTTGTAAGCAAAATACTAGTTATCAGTGGTGAGAGCCAAAGCATGCTTTACATTATACCAGACGCCAAATAACTCTGCTGATAACCAGAGACTGCATGTTTCCTTGATCTTTGCCAATGTTTTTCTGAGCACACTGCAGTCCAGTCCCTCCCTGGTGGAACTCTGTGCCTGAAATACTCAATATTGAGGTACATGGTTGTTCTCCATAGGCCCATCTGTTAGACTGGTATCATCACACCCACTTAGAAAAGCCTGTGCCATTAGCATCTAGCATTGGCTAGCATCATAGAGTGCCAGCCAAGGATAAGTTTTATGGGGACAGGTTTTAAAGGATGTCTTTTGTCAAAATTTCTTTGCATTTGTAAAGGAAAGAATCCTATTTCTTATAAAAGGGGGAAATTATAAGCTGAGATACAATGGATTGCTAAAGACAAGCTTCAGTTTTTTGCCTTTCAAGGAAAAGATGCTTTGTGATACTAGTAAGAAAGTGCATCAATGACCTTTGGAGTAATCTCTTGAAACTGTGGTTAGACTCTTAAAATATCTTAGAAATTTACAAAATGGCTTGCTGGAATTTTATATTATATGTTCAGACAGAATATGTTCTCTCAAAAACCAATGAGACACAAAAAATAAGAAATATTAGTTAGGTAGCAACCTGAAACAAAACCCATTTCTGTGCAACCTCGGTATTTCAAGCTGTTAATAATGTGCCAAAAAACCATGGACATGAAAACAGTAATCCATAAGAAAGAGACTGAGGAGAGGAAGGAAAGGTGGCCTTGTCAGCATACAAGGATATTTTATCTTTCCTCAGAAAATTATTTGTTCAGAAGCTGCCTGCTCCCCAGGAGCCTTTCATGGCACTCACAGCAGGTGTTTCATCTTAACAACTGTACTAGCCTTTTTATTTTCTTCCCTTTCAGTACTCACTTTCTGCTTTGTCATCAGTTCAATGTCATTCATTACCAAGAATATTCTCTCAACCGGCGCATTAGTGCCTGTGAAAGAAATGCCAATGCAAATTTGAAGAACACTCAGGGAGTGTGAAAACTAAAAGGGATTTCTTTTATTAGGTGAAAATCTCTCCATCCCTCCTGTAAAAATGTTTCCTACTCTCTTGCAAGACATTCTTATAACTTCATTTTTACCTTTTCTTAGAGGATCTAAATTTTATCTGTCATTTATAGCATTTCCCCTAGAAATTAAAATCATTAGGATTTTTCTCACCTTCCCATTGTGGAATGCAAAACAAAAAGTACCATCTTTCAGAAATACCTTGCACAGACTGCAGTCATGAACAGTTCATAGTTCACGATCTTCTTCCTCTCTATGAACTGTGGGGATTATTCCTAACATTTGCATTAACCCTAAAACACAGTAAGGCTCCTAAAGTCTCTAGGCACTGAAAAGAGATCATTTCCCCAATTCAACTCCCTTATTACCCTGACATTTATACCAAAATCCTGGCAGAGTCTTTATTCTTGCTGATGTATTGAAGTAAAACCACACTACTGAGTGGATCTTCAGTTGATGTAGTGCAGCAGGGGGCACAGCCTCAGTCTGTCTCAGGATCATACTGACTAGACAGCTGAAGGTGACTCAAGGCAAGGCAAAAAGAATTTCAATTGTTAGAAAAATGGCATCCATCCCTCTTTTCTGCTTCTTCCATTAGGCTGGATAATTCATTGACTGGAACTTGACAACACCTAACTGTGAACTTTGTATGCCAGCAAACATGAAAAATCTGTCATTTTGATAGTCATTTAGATAGAAAGGAATAAAGGTATCCTTCCTTTCTTCTTCATGAGGATCCAGATCAGAATTGGAAGAACTCTATGCTGAACTCGAATTAAGCTATTTGCCCTGAATCTTCTCAAGCATCTCTGCAATAAACAGGGAATTAAGTAGCAAATTCCACTTGCATACGTAAATGACACAGGTAAGCGATTAAATGTGCAGACATTAACTGATTTGCGAATAATGCAGCAGAAAAGCAGAAACGCAGGTTGTGTGGGAAAATATTGGAAAAATCAGAAGTTGTTTCCTATTAATACTTTCTAGAACATTTACTTACTAAAGGAACAGCTGGCCAGCAGGACAATAGTCTATTTTGAACATAAAAGGCAGAAATCTAGACACAAATATGCAACAAAGATGCTACTAAAGAAGGCATCGTCTTGGCAGGAAAAATACACCAGTTGGATTCCTAATGAAGACATAGGAATTTGTTTCATTTATTCATTTAAACAAGCATGGGGAAGAAAGTTCATGACATGAGAGGTTTCAGGAGTTTTCTGTTCCACTCAGGCTCATCTCTTGCCTTCATTACCCCAGCCTGGCTCACACAAAGCCTTTCTGCTTTCTCTTCTTCTTGCTGAGGGACATGTGCACGAGTTTCATGAACACACTTTCTCAAGTGCTATTTGCAATCAGTTAGCCATACTCCAAATATGAAATGGCTAGTAGGGAAAATACCAATTGGTTTCAAAAATCAGTTTTAAAGCTGAATTTTCTTTTTTCTTCTTGTCTATCAAGATAAGCCAGTTCATCTTACTGTGAAGAGATCTACTGTAGGAAGTTTGTGTGATTCAGTGAACTGCATGTATATTTTACTGACAAAATTTACAGTAACTACAGATAAACAGTGTAAACAGCTACAGTTGTGACTTCTTGTGGTTATTGGGGTGTTCCTGTGCAAGGCCAGGAGTTGGATGGTCCTTGTGGTTTCCTTTCAGCTCACGATATTCTATGATAGGTGTTCTGACCAGTAGCTGACTTCGTTAGAATTAGTTGATTTTGGGATAAAGCTGTTAGAGAGTTCCAAGTCACATAAAGAAATATTATTTTTTAAATACCTATTGCTAACTACAGAAAAAAAGTTCTGTTTTCTGATCTTACTATAAATGATATTATTAAACCAAGTCATATGAATTTAATTACTTAAGTTCTATTTCAAATAGGCTGTTGGGAAGAGCAATACTTTCCGATAACTCAGTTTCCTCGTTTGTAAAATAGGAATAATGGCAACCAACTTCTTTTATAAACCTGGAAACCTGTGGTTAAAAAGTTATATTAATCTTAACTATTTATTATTTCTTTGGCTATTTCTTCCTAAAATATAAGCTTAATTCCGTTGACAATGTGTCTTATGTGCCTGAATTAAAAGTTACTTGACCTATATGGATGCTTTAGAGGTCATAATGTGTAATTTGTTTGACAAAGCAAATCTGCTCAACATTCCTTTGAAAGTCTTTCAAGTCCGCTCTATTTCAGCCAGGAATGGCCATGCTGGAGAACACTTGGTCACAAGGCATACAGACTTTTCCAGTCAGCAGTCTTTTCCTAGCTTGAGATCTTGACAAAACAGTTGACAGATCATTTATTTTTTTCCTAACTCTGGCAAGGCCCTGGGTGAAAATAACATTTTAACAAAATAACACAACACAACTTTCATGTTTCATCCTCAGTTCATCTCAGTTCCCTCTACTAGTCATCCCCAGCATCATATTAAATCTGGAGGACTGCCATTCTTGGACTGTGCATGCTGCCAGCCATCTGAACCACAAACATCAAATAAACACACAAAAGAGCTGCTTTTCTCCAGTGTTAGATGAAACAAATTTGTGCCCTGACATAAAAGCACTGAAATGTCTCACACACAATACAGATCAGTGAGGACCATCTGGTTGGTTTCATTTACAGCCAGACACCAAAATGAAGAAAGTTGTCACATTATAAGAAAGGATTTTCCTGTTTTGGAATTACTGCAACATACTGGATTGTATATTGTGTCAATGGTTTGTTTAATATCTAGCTGTAAGAAAACAAAGAGAATGCACTGGGTTGTAAGCTACTAACAGGCTCTGAATCTAAACAGACTAAACTCCTCAGCAGAAAGGGCTATGCAGCAGTATTTACAGAAATCACAATCATCCAAAGGCTGGAGTACCTCTCCAGTGAAGACATGATGAGAGTGTTGAGCTTGTTCAGTTTGGAGAAGGAAAGGCTCCAGGAAGACCTTAGAGCATCTTCCAGCACTTAAAGAGAGCTTATAAGTAAGATGGGCATACATTTTTTTAGCAGGGCCTGTTGCAACAGGATAAATGGCAATGGTTTCATACAAAAGGAGTGTAGATTCAAACTAGATATAGGAAAGAAAATTCTTACAATGAGGGTGTTAAAACACTGGCACAGTTTCCCAGAGAGATGGCAGATGTCTCATCCCTGGGAACATCCAAGGATGATTTGGACAGAACTCTGAGCAGCCTGTTTTAGTTGAACTTGCCCCTGCCTATTGCAGGTGAGTTGTACTAGATGTCCTTTACTGGTACTTTCCAAGGCAGGCTATTCTATGATTCTAAACACAAACTTATGAAGTCCACATAATGTGGCACATAGATCTAGAATGGCATCCTCTCTCCTTTAAATTGCCAATAGCAATTTGTCTTCCTTTATTTTTAGCAAGTATTCCGAAGATATAGGCATGCAAGACCCATATAAATATTATTATTTATGAATGTCTTCAGAGTCAAATCTTAGTCTTCTTAGAGCCAGTAGGACCATGTAATTTTTTTCACTTCTCTGTCAAGTATACACTGATATAACTTTTCTGAATCTGAGGCACAACACAAACCTATTATTTTTCCTAAGATTGGGGTCCACACTGCTGCCCTCATTCACCTGATAGACATCTTTGGCTGCTCTTGTAGGGAGAAAAATTGCAGAATCAAGTCTTGATTTGATTTTTTTTAAATTATTATGTAATGCATAAGTGAGTATTTATTTCCATAATCTGCATTTAATGTAATCTTACTGGATTTAGTTCATCCCTAGTGTATCTACACTGGCATTAGCATTCTAGCATTGGAGTGAGACCAGAAATGAATTGGGCATATTAACTGCAGCAAGGCTGCACAGAACATAAATTAGTGCAGAATATATTTGTCACTTAATATTGTATTTTGTTTATAGTAACACTATATGAAAATTTAAAGCTTCTAGTCAGCAGGTGGCATTTTAAAAATGTCTAAATTGCACAGATATTTGCTGCACACCTCACAAAATAAGAAAGTTTGTGTGTCTGATGACATACTGCATTTCACTGCCTACTTTATAGTAGAGATAGCATGGCTTTAACTTTTCCCACATTAAAACATTATTAAAGCAGCACAAGTAACTGTGCTTCATTTTGTACATGCATACTCAGTGGCTAAACACATGCACATGAACACATGTGATTATGTCTCTATAGCACTGTGTGCTCACAGACATTCTGAGATTGTTGAAATCTAGTTAATCTAGTTATTTTTTTCCCCACAGAATTTCTCTTTATCAGCAGACCTTCTCTTTTTAAGTAATGTGCATGTCTAAATATCTTCCTTTGTCCTCTCCACACTTCTGGTATCAGTTTACTTGAGTCTCACGAGATGTTCCCTGAGAAGGGACACAATCTTCAAATGGCTCTGCACAACATGATCACCAGAAGAGCTCTACACATAACTTAAGTTACACATAACTTAAGACAATGGTGAAGCTTTGCCACTTGAGGTAATATAGGTCATATATTCAGGGCCAGCCAAAGAAGTTTATAATTGCCATCTTGCCCCATATATGCATATTAGGTAGTTGTTAATGTTCTAGAAAATTCACTTTCAATTTTTTATTTTCCCATGAAGTAAAAAAGTTTTTAAAATAAAACTAAGGAAAATATCTGGCTACAGTAGTTTTTTTGGGTTTTTTTTGGTTTTTTGTTTTGTTTGGTTTGGTTTGTTTTTTTTTTTTTTGCTTATTCTTTCTTCCTTTAAATCACAGAATTTATTTAAGCTATTCATTTTCTGCACAGGTCCTTTGACTTGGATGGAATTTGCAACAGCTTTTCCCTGTAATTATTTCCTCAGAAATTAAGTCAAAATAGAGAAGTATATATATACATGCAGTCTATACATACAGAAACTCTTTTCAGGTTATTTAATTTGATCTTATCTCTAGTCTTCCATTATATATATATGAGTACAGGATTAGGAATAGTTAACTTTGAAACAGCCAAAATTTTTTAAGATTTATTCCTTAAGATAAAATGCTTGTTTTTTTAAAAATGCTGGTTTAACACTAGTAAGAGTTCTAGAGTGTTTCAAAGTACAGAATTTTGAAATTTCACTTTGAATTTTCATGACAGCTTCAATAGCATAGACTTAAGTGTAATTTTCAAAAAGTCATCATTGCTGATTTTTATTGGTAACAGTAAAATACCATGAGATCTCCTAAAGGCTGCATCAATGGGCAGTTTTGTCAAATTTACATAAAGTTAATTCAAAACACTTGCATGCCACATATTTGCTAACTGCATGAATATGACACCTACAAAATAGACTCAGTTGTGCGAGATGTTATATCAGCGCAAGGGAAAAACACTTCCACAGTAGTTTCATTAGTGTTATGCATCCTATTAAATGGATTACTTATCTATTAGTCATTGCAATAAAAATCAGTGCAATGGGCTGATTTTGAGAAACAATCTCATATTTTGTCATTATATATGCATTGAAGTGATACTATTTACATATATTAATTCAGAATGCAGTACTTGGGTGATTCATTTAAATACATACACATGTAGGACATGCTGCAAGGAAGCAGAAAGAGCTTTATATATTATGTTATTGAGACCTTGGAGGATAATTGATAGGACACTGAAATCTTTATTATTGAACATAATCATTGATTCTAATGGATTGACTCCTAATTTAAGTTGCTTGATTATACCATATCTCTAGGTGGTTATTCTTATCTGGAATGACATGTAACTAAAACTAAGAGCACTTAGGTCTTCTGCAGCTGTAATATAAAAAATGAGACAAATGTCCATCCAGATATATATATACAGACTGTCCCTGCAGATGCTTTCCCCCTGAAATCATGCCCACACTTTAGTAATGCAACCAATGTCATACATGATCCCCAGAAGATTTGAAACACGAGTTCAATGTGACCCCCAAATTTATTTCTTTTGAACAGGAATAACTGGACTCACCACTTAATCATAATATACAAGAGGTTTGGTACAGGTAAACAGGTAATGTCCAGATGAAATGAAGTGGAAGGAGTTTCAGAATTCTACTAGCAATTAAGAAAAAAAAAAAAAAACCCAAACTCACAACAACTATGGTTATTTCATCACTGTCTAGAGATAAAATTTAATCAACAGGGAAGGTTACAGTCATTTTTGCAAAAGAGATCTTGCAAGAAAAGCCATCTATTCTGTAAAACTAAGGTTTGTATGAAAAATGTCAGTCAAGCACAAAATGCAGCAGCAGATCAGCTGAGGTGAGTTGCAGAGATCAGTGACAAGCACAGGGTGCAGTGATCACATCTGGGAGCCAATGTCATTGCCATTGAAGTGACTGATAAACTTTCTCTTCTTTTGGTGCCAGAGAGAAGATCACTTCACAGATATCACTCATCAATTGTGATTGCTGCTTTGACAGTGGTTTCAGCTTTTTTGCCTTAAACTTTCTTCGTCTGCTGAAGTTTTGATTGTTTTACAGGGATACTTCCAACTTTCAATTTCAAATTTTTACCCACATCAGGGTTATCTCCTGGGGAAGCTGTTTCTTCTTTCATTGTGTTGCAGTAATGACTCTAAGGATTTTAGCATCCTACTTGTTTACATACATAGGAGGAAGAAAAGAGATACCCTTAATATCCCCCATCATCTTTCTGCATTAAGTATTTTTCACCAGGCATCACAGCCCTGGGATAAATTGTGCTTGATGTAACAGAAACAAAGTATTTTCCAAATTCTAATCAAAGCTTTCTCAGTCTCTGAAAAACAGAAAAACAGTGGCTCAAATGTTAGCTTTGCCATTCCATTTTCTGGCAGGCAGAGGACACAGATCTCTCCAAAACACTCTAGGAGAGACCTTTTTCTCCACAAGAAGTCTGGCTGGGTCAGAGACTTTTGGTTCGAAAGCTGTTGGTGTTTTCTCCCTCACAGAGAGCTTTCTCTGGCACCTCATCTTTCAGAGGATCAAGTCTTGCTATCTCTGTTTAACTATTACAGGAGAGCTTTTTGTAACAAAGTTCAAATCTGGCTTTGAGAAAAATAATCATCTCCATCACCATCATCCAGCCGAGAGTGACTGACAAGCTATACTCATGGCATGAAGGACGTGTCTAAAAAAATATTTTTTCCTGGCTGAACTGGAATTCTCAAATCTTTCCACAGACTCTTCCAGTGTTTTAACAAAAACATGGCTTCACAGGCATCTCTCTTCCTAAGAAAAATTGCTCAGTTCTTGTCCTTTCTCCAGTTGTTCACTGAACTGTATGAAAGTAAGAACAGCAGTGATTATCAGGAAAAGAATTTTAGGAATATGCCTGTTATCACACCACACTTGCAGCTTTTTAATATGAGAAAAGAATAAAGCATTAGCACTGAACTTCAGCACATAGGAGAGAGAGAGTGAACAGCAGGTTAATATAATTTTTCATCTAATGAAAAATTATGTATGTTTAGTCAGACATCTCAGGAACAAAAAATAATCTAAAGAGAGTGAATGACTGGGTGCAAGAGTGGCTTGGTGTCTCAACTTGGCCTGAAGCATGTCCCCAGGCACTCCACTCTTTATCAGAAGTCCATATATAAGACAATATAAAATAACATTATAAAATACACACTTCATATGCCCATGTAAATATATATACTCCCTTTTTACATTTTTGAACTGTTGCTTTACTTATGTTAAGTGCTCAGCCTATATCTAGTTTTGCTTCTGCTAAAGTGGACTGGAATTGATGTACCTTTCAGCAAATGTCTTACATCATTGAACTGAGCCTTATTAAGATGTCCAGAAAATCTCTTCAACCCTTCACTGAGCTAAAAGAATAGCATGGTATGCACTAAAGTTAGTCAAGTATTCTCCTGAAAAGTGACTGCTCTTTGCAGAACTGCAAGGCTAGTTTATGCACTGAGAAAAATAGTTCTCTTCTCTGAGTGGCATGTCAAGGTTCCCTTGATTTCCCCTCCTAGAAATTGTACTAGTTTAAAAGTAAAAATTGCCTATTCTATTACTTCTGCCAAGACTAAAAACAAAGGTCCTTCTTTAAAACCCACTCCTGCAAGATGTGCAGCACTTTCAGAAAAAGTGATGGAATTGTTACAGTAAAATTTCTGTGCTATGGACATGTTTGATCTCCCTCAAACTTCCTTTTTTTTATAATATCGGTGCAAATAAAACCAAAATTTACCCCTCCACCAATGATGCAAATGGACATTTTGGCATTAGCTCTATTAGAAAGGATATTAGGCCACAGAAAAGAGATAGCAGAGCATCACATGAGATTGTGAGTTCTTCATGTAATTTACAATTTTGAGAAGTATTTTGCAACAGTCTTTAGCTAGGTCTAAATAAAATATCAGTATGGAATGCCTCTTTCAATTTTCATTTCCTTTCATGCTGCTTACTGGTAACAAAACATTGGCACACAGTTACCAACAAAACATAAGCCAGCAATGTTCCCAGATATGAGAGTGGAGATAAGCCTGCATGAGTTATGATCTTAGCAGTGTCTCAAAATCAAACAGAAATCTTACTCAAGGAGATTTGTGAGTACAGGACTGTGATAATAAGGGATCATTTTCCTATCAGCATGTTGTTGTCTCCTTATTACCAACACCTGCAATGCAACCTGGATGTTGCACTGCAGTGAAACCTGAGGAGTTATGATAAATTCCCTAGGCTCCCTAAAAAAGGGATTTTTTTCTAAGGATGTTGCAGACTTCCCAGCCAAGAGTTTTGCTTTCCAGAGCCTCTTCTGGGCACCTCTCTCCTGCAGTCCATCTAGATTTCAGTATTTACTTGCTAAGGATAAAATGCACCCTTACTTCAGACTATAATGAAATTAAGTATCTTGGAATCAAATCTGATAGGCATCGCTGGAGTTAGAAGAGGAATGCTTTGCTGAGATTTTTTCACAGGATTGCTAAGCTTAAAAATAGATCAATGCTTTAAAAACTCTTCATCCTGCAGTTTTGACACTCTGATGGAAAAATTAATATCATCTGGATGTCATACTTAAGCACCTTTTCACAAACAACCATCTCTCAGATTATCAATTGCAGATATTTTTCAGACTTTGCAAACTGTACCATAGAGAAGTAATGACAATACAAGATATCCCCACTCCAACAGTGCTTCAAATTCCATATAGGCTGAGTTATGAAACCAAGCAACTACATCACAGCCAATGAAAGCTGCTTGATAAAATTGGTTACAGTTATTTTGAACAGCCCTTCATTTGAAAGGAATGTTCAGGATAAATTATTCTCACCAAATCCCTGAAATATGTTATGCCCAGTCTGCACATGGGTAAACATGAGAAAATCACACAGTGAGTACACAAGGAGATGAACAGAGGAGCAATTTGTCCTGATTCCCAGATCCATTCTCCTACTCAGCTAAATCATCTTCCAAAGCACTAAATAATTTTTTTCGTTCAAGAGCTACATTAACACCAGAGAGTTAATACATATAAAAGTAGTAGTCCAAATAATTCCAGAGATAATAAATAAAAAGCCTAATCTGAAGAGGATTTCAGTTTCTTTTTCAAGGAATAGTGATCATACTCTCTAAATAAGTGGAAGAATTCTGCAAGGATTAACTTCTCAAATCTATGCAACTGGGAATCTGAATCATTTACACTGGAAAGGGAGTTTTGATGGAAGCCCAAGCTTCCATTACATAAAGGGGGTTTATACAGATAGTGTTCTATTGCTTGGCTGTGGAGATGGCTTTCTGGTCACAGAGAGAAACAGATAGTTTCCCAGGCATTGTTCTGGGAAAAGCTGTGAGAAGCTCAGAGAAAAAAATTATAGACAATCCTTAATCTCTGCAGCTGTGATCATGTTAATGTGTCTTACGTGATGTTTACAGTAAGGTTGTTTACCAAATGCGTCTTGTTAATTAGCCAATTATGTGAAATGTATTAATTAAATGACCAATCAGGTCCACCTGTAGCAAACTAAGCTATAAAAGGAGACAGCTGAATAAAGGAGAGCCTTTTTCCTTTTATGCCTTTTGAATGATGGAGTCCATATGTCACCCTATACATTTGGTAACACTTGCCCCTTATCTCTCTGTTGCTGTTTTACACTAGGCAGCTTGCATAAACACACCTTAGCTTTCCTTTTCCACCTCATACCTTAATTTTTTGAATTCTATTGAGTTTATCACTTCCTCAGGAACTTAAAGAAGCTGATTAGACCAGAAACTGTATTTATGATCTTCTTGACAAAGCAGCACTCTGTACATGAATAATAAATCAACAGGCAAGCTTTGTCAATTTTTGTGAAAATGGGGAGTTGGTGAGCCTTTTAATGTGATCTTAATAGACCATACCTTGCTTTCTGTTCAAAGTGTGTGCTGTGACTTTTCCCAACAAGTAAGGCCCTGAACTGCATTTTCTCTGCTCACAGGACATGTTGCTCTTTGAAGCTACATGGCATAAGACAGCAATATTCCTTTCACTACTTGGTGGTGCTGTACATTTAAAAGTAACTTTATGCTATGCACTAAAAGAAACCCGACAACCAGGTGCTGCATCCCATAATGACATTTTTCATACCACTTAATTATTGAATTTGTTGCTGTTAAGGTTTTGCCATACTGAAATGGTGGCAAGCAGTGGCCTGCTGGTGCTGTGTCACTAACAAGATACCTAATTACTGCACCCTAGTCAATCATGACTGCCCTTTCCTATGCAATAGCAGCACAACTGAAGTTTCAACAGGCACAGAATTAGACTCTAAACATTTCTATTAGTTAATAACTAAAGATCTTCTTTTCCTGTTTTATTTTCCTTTTTTCTTCTCGTAGGTGTTCTGTAGGACATTCAGGTGCCTGAGTTTGAGATATTTCCCTAACACAGTTCTTCTACCAAAAGCATTTTTTTTCCTACCATTTTGGTCTTTTTTTTTTTTTTTTGGGGGGGGGGGGAGGTTGGGAAGAAAGGGGTGTTCTGGGGTTTTTTGATGGTGTTTGGGGTTTTTTTGTTGTTTAGGTTTGGGTTACGTGTTTTTGTTTGGGGTTTTTTTGGGGTTGTTGTTTTTCTTGATTTTGGTTTAAAATGTCTTAACAATAAATACATCCTGATACGCTTACTGATTCTGATATATGCAGCAGAAAGAAATGAGAGTTCCCCTAATATCCATAGATACACATTAGATTTTTGCACTGATTTTTAGGGAGATAGATTAAACTAGGAAGTCAATCTCATCTCTTTTGCTTCCACAGTAATACAAACCCAGGGCTCAGCTGATAGGTAGATCTAATGTAGGATTAAATTAAAAGTATCTGACATTTATCCAGACTAAATCCAAGGTATTTTTTATATAGACAATATGGGGTGGGGGGAGGGAGAAAAAAAAAAAAAAAGAGAGTTTTTCATACGACTGATGTGAACTTGCATGTGTACATAGGTTAAATACAGGCTAACACATACCTGGTAATTTGCTACAGAATTCTAAGGTATATTCAAAGGACAATTTGTGCCCATTCACTGCTCAGCTGTTATTTGGCTATGAATGAACTGCAGAAATCAAATCCAAGCTGATATGTGATCTTCCTTCAGTGCAATCACTTTAACATTTTTCATCGTGTGGAACTGGTCTATTTCTATTGCACTTTTCTCAGTGAGAAAAACCTCAAGGCCAATATTTCCCCAAACTCCTCGCCCTGCAGTTACCATTCCTGGCTTTACTCCTTTTCAGCTGCTGACCAAGCTACCTCTGGAACTGGAAACACACATTGCTGATACACTGCTCCTGTTGTTGTTAGCCCTATTAACAAGTGGAATTTTCAGCACAGTGCCTTTCCAGAAATAACACAGCTACACACTCATTTACACTGTGTCAACAACTGCTCAGTGAAAGCTACCTAAGGGATTCCAGCACAACAGTTCACTTTGATTTAGAAGTACATATCTTGGACCCAACCTGCTACCTCATATTCATTCCTCACACAGGGCATAGAAAAACTTTGAAAATCCTTCCTTTATCAGCCTGTGAGTCCGAATCAGCCAGCCTTTCTCTAGGTCTCTCACAGATGGGCACTGCAGCATTGTCTGCTGATGCTGCTGTCTGTGGCAGCTCTTTAGAGCACCACATCTCAGTGCTGTGGCATTTTCCCTGCATGCACAAGTATAACATGGGTCTGCACAACTAGAAATATTCTTCAAAAAAGAAGGCTGTGTTCAGTGTGATCCAGAGTCCAAGAAATTGATGGTAACAAAATGATATACCAGTTTCAATACAGGACTTGGAGATGTCTCTTGGAGATGTATTGCCAAGGGGGTCTAACAAAACAGTTTGCCAGAAACTAAACAAATGAAAGTATCCCTGCATCTAGAAACATACTGAAAGGCTAACAGAACTTTGAGAGAAAACATCTCTCCTTGGTTAGAACATCATTTGAGATTTATGTTTGACAACAGAAAGAAAACATCCTAAGAAAATGCATAGAGCCCCTGACTATTGATCAGTAAGAATGTTGGGTAGCTGCAACAACATTCACGTTAAAAGAAGGATGGTAGAATGGCCTTCATGAGAAACCTCTTACAGTATGAGGTCTGAATGATATTGAGTCTCCACTTTTCACTAGCATAAGCATTTGGGCAGGATGAGCTCAATTACAAATGAAATTTAAAAAAAATAGGCCTATCAAAAACCATTATATACACTTAGTTTCAAGGAAGGATTTGGTACTGGCGGATCCTTCGACAGCTATAAATGTGATCTCTCTAGTCCAGAGAAGCACAATATATTAGACACAAGTGGTTTTGCTGATTCCACAACAAAACACAAACCCCACGTGTCCATTAGATTTTTTTAATCTTCCAGTAGTTTCCCTAGAGGTGATACCCAAATGCTTCTAATCAGGCTTTTAAAGGCATTTCTGCTTCAGCCCAAGGAAAGGGAACCAGCTTTAATCAACACTATTAGTCACTACCTACACTTATTGAAGGCTCAGTAAGCACTTTGTCTCACAAATTTCCCTTACCATGTTATTTGGCTCTCAGCATGGGGTGTTTTTAAATGACCATACAAAGCCAACAATAGCAGTGTAGAAAGACTTCTCATATTTAGGGATCCAAATAGGTTGCAAAACACTTTAATTATATTTATGATTCATGGAATAGTTGTGTTTCTACAGCTCCTATTCTCCTAAACTAAAGGAAGCACTTTTATATCGTAATAGTGGTCATGATGTTTTCCAAGCAAGGAAGTAATCAGTAACCTACAGCTCCTTTAGCCATTCTGTCACTTACCTTGATTTCCAGCATCTGCTATGCTCTTTGCTCCTGTTTCTCTCCCTAAGTGCACCTCCATCATGAACTCAGTTTTAAAATTAATTCTATTTAAATCAGCCATTAAGAAGTCACTTACACTTTCCATAGCAGATGCATCATGCATAGATGATTTTGGAAAACTTAACAATTTAAAATGTGAGTTGTGCTCAAACACATGTAAGCCCAGATTCCTTCCAGTAGATTTATTTCCAGCTGTAAACACATGAAAATTCTCAGAGACTATGGAGTAGATTCTAAATGGATTTTGCTGAAATCCTTGCCTTTGCAAGAGTTGCTTTCCACCTGGATGTCCCTCAGCACAGATGGTTCTTTTTCCATTGTGCTTTTTGGAACAGTAAAAACTATGCAGGATTCTTTACTGGATATGCAGTTATTTTGCAGGCAAATTTTACAGGATACACATGATACAGTATTCATTAAAACAAAAATGTATTAACTATTGCTAAAATATGTGGCACTTCTAGAACAGCTAGTACATTAAAATGTATTTTTTTTCTATTTTTAGAGAACTATAATAGTGTGGTATAGTTTTGTATTAAGAAATTGGCACAAATTAGTAGAATTTTTAATTAAAAAAATGTACAACCCAATAGGTTTTAATTTTCTTTTCAGTGCATTACAAAGAATGTCCCTTTATATTCAAAAAGCAGTATGAACAGAGATTCCTCTTTTGGCATACAAGGAGAAATCAACCAATATGTTTTGATTTCCTCTTATGTTAAGCCCTCAATTGTTTATATTGCTGCCTGAGATCACCTGAGATGTATATGAGAAACTACAGTATATAGCAATGCTAATTTATAGACCCATTTATGTATAAATTAAATTTTATCTTCACAATAAACATAGATTACCTACATCCACCAGCTCTCTACCTTTGTCTTCAGATCTACTTGGGATGCAGCTTAAAAGCAACAAGCATATTTCTCTGGTTTATTTCCAGCTGAGGCTCCAAACCAATCAAAATAAAGACAAGTTCACCAAACACAACCAAAGACTTTTACGACACTTCTCTAATGTTCTCTTTTACCACAAAATAATTGCCAACCTTTCTGCCCATACAGACACAGTATACTTGCACTCATTTGGATTCCAAGACCTGCATGTCCAAAAATGCATGGGTGTATCATACATATGGAGCAGGAATTGGTAAAGATCATAAGCATCCTGTGTAACTACTACAAAGGAAGTTTTGTAGGTGACTGCTGCACCTGTGACATTCAGTATACAGGGACACTGAGCCACCTTGGGCCAGCATTCCAAAAAGCACCAAAAGCCATCAGCAGAAGATATTCATATGGCTCACATCCTAGTTATCCCATCATTTATAGAACTGGTGTATATGAATATTCTTCATTTAATAAAATGCATAAGCAGAGCTAGGAGGAATTAAACCTATTCCAGTGAATAAGTTTCAGTACACAGGTTTTTGTGTTTTCTCTGCTCCAGTAAAACTGTGCCTAAGTCCCTTGTCAATGAGTGAAACACTTTCCAGAGAATGGACAGTACTTTCACATATTTCTTCTCAGCCTAATTTGCTACCTGCAGTATTCCCAAAAGTGCTAGATTTGGATTCACTGGCCTCTCAGGAGAATTTGGTCTCTGCAATTCTCACACCCTTGCCTGTTCTACTTCCATTTCTAGAAATTTGCTCCTTGTCAGTGTGTGCTGTGCCCACTTCATGTGTCATTCTCATAAGGGGCTAAAGATGAACATGGTCTCTGTTTTAGATGATGGGGCTTATCATCCACATGCTCTTCTTTGTACCAATGCAAACAGAATTCAAAGAAAGAGCCATATAAAAGGATGTTTCCCTTTACCATTTATTTCATTTATCCATCTCTGTTTTACCCAAATCTTACAGCTTTATACTGCTGAATTTCTACTCCAGTTGATCTCAGATCAGTCAATATATTTATGAGCTGAAGACAGTGTCAGCCATGAAGATGGAGTTCACTCTTGTTTGCAGAGGCAAACATGAAACTGGTCATCACAAACCTTTGGAACACACCACCACAAATGCTACCTTCATTTGTGAGCATCCACTTACTTAAATAGGCCTGACATTTTAGGAAGTAAAGAGATGCTATAATACAAAATTAGACACCAGATTTGTAGAAGAAACATTTCATTGATATTTATTGTTAACAAGAGAATACCTGTCATCTCTGAGAAAATAGTATACTCAATGCTAAAGCAGAATTTTTATCAAGTTCAGAACACAGTTTATACTCTCTCCCTTGACAAACCTTATCTTGAGCCTATGTTTGATTTGCTTCTTGTACAGCCTATAACATATGGTTTATTTTGCCTTGACATCTCCAATGCTTAACGCTGACATAAGAAATATCAGGGCAATAATATGGTGAACCTTTCAGTACAGATATGAGATACATAGTGGCCTGATGAGAGAATTAGTGTTTGGTAGAAAGTGGTGTTTATGGATATCACATCTTTTATTCAAATAAAAATAGGCCAATGGGAAATATAACCTACAAAGAGTGCAATTCTTGTTGCTTCTATGACTTAGTACTTCAAAGGAGGCAGGCAGACAGATAACTCAGGCAACTGCCTGGCTGAATTCCACAGCCCTTTGGAGAAACAGGGAAAGTTGCATGTTTCCCTCTTTACCCACCATTACCATAAACAATATGCTAATCACTTCCAGGTAGAGCACCACCACAGTCAATTGAATCCATTGGAGCTCAGGGATCACACTGCTTAAATCATGTTGAGAAGAGTTAGGCTTTATCTCTGATCTTTCCAGTTCAAACATTTTAAAAGGGACGTTGTTTTGCAGATACACGATTCAAGAAGTTATGAAATGAGGAATAATTTAAAACACCCCACGACAGCAATAGAGTTTGAATGCTATGATGCCTTACTGGATGTGACCCTTTTGTAACTAAAGTGAAACAGGTTTTCATGGAAATAAAATATATAACGATTGAGATGCATTAAAGAACACTGCCATATGAATCCAAAACTGATCATAACCAGAAGTATCATTTTAAAATGTGGTCTAGCATCTGAGCTCTCACTTGAAACAGGCAGAAAGCCATCTGGCTCCAGACATTAGCCAGCACCATTCTCTTTCAGCTTCAGCCAGGCATAAAGAATTTCAAATCAAAACTGTCTTTTGTCACAGCCATGGAGTCCAGCTGTGTGTCTCCACCAGACTTTCTCATTTTCCATATATCTAACTGAGAAATCTCACAGGCTAGAAAGTGAGATGCAAGCAGACAAAATGTTGCCTCTCTGGGTTTGGTATTTTGGTGGAAAAATAGAAACACTTTTGGTCAATCAACACCACACCTATTTTGCCATAATCTATCAACACTTACAATGACAGAATTGCAGGGCTCAGAAGATGAACATATATTTGTTTCCTTCAGTATGTTATTTACTGTATTAAATCATTATATTAAGCTCTCTTGTAATGCCTGGTGTGTGGTAGGCTGTGTCACAAAAGCACAAAAAAAACCCTAATTTTAATTGATTTGGTTTATTTTGTTTTTTAAACAAGGCTGTCTCAACTTTAGCTACTGACAATGTTTTTGAAACAAAGCTCATAATTCACAGGAGTTACCAGATGCTCAACACATTTGACACAATCAACAGGATTCTTACATAGCCTACACTTGAGTTTACCACTGCAATTTACTTCCCTCCTTCTGAAAGTCTTCAATATGGACCCTGAAGTTCTGGGTGCAGATTAAGGGCACAGCACACTAGACTTCAGCACTTTATTAAAGCCTCATATAGTTTTAAGATGTCCAATGGATGGGGGCCTAAATTTTCAGATAATAAAACAGAAAACAGAATTACCATATAGTCACTGCAAAGACTTTGTACAGTGATCTTTTGGGTTTGATTTTTGGTTTTGGTTCTTTTAGAACAAACTCTCCAGCATCTTCTGTCAAGTCAGTTGAAACAGAACTTAGAGTTTTTAACAATGCTGAAAAAAATAAAAACAACCACAGACATCACCATTCTATGCAATATCTGTTTAACTCCACCATTCTATTTCATGTCTTCTGAGCTCCTAGAGTTGTTTCATTTGATACTTTTATTTTACCTTCTTTTGGATCATATATTTTTAATGTTGTTTTGACTTAAAAGGAAACATGAAGGAATTTTGTGGTAAAAAAATGTAAAAAAAAAAAAAAGATAGCTTGCATCTCCAAAGTAAATTATCCCTTCAAGTATAAGAAAATTAAATGCTTCAATATTTTCAGGAATCTCCTTTTTTTCCTCCCGACTGTTAATCAAAGGTAACTGAAATCAAATACATTTTTGATTAAATTGAAATTTTCCATTTGTATCTGAAATGTAGTCCAAATCTGGTTACATAATTATTTAGAGAAGGCACAACTGTAAGCATGTAAATTGATTTTAACATATTATATCACTATTTTGTGTGGAATTGTATTAATCTGGGTGAAAAGATATATTTTACTTATACATAGTTTCTCTACTTATTGGGTTTCACAACTGCACACATCTGCCTCACGTATGGATTGAAACCACAAAGAAAACCTAATGCCAGTTGTGAAATTTTTTTCTCAGTGTTTTGAATGCATATGAAACAGAAAAGAAGGGATTTTGCTCTCAAAACTGCTGGTTTATAGCTGCAGGCAGCCAAACAGTGAAGTTTGGCAAATTTAGATTAGAAATTAGCAAAAATTAATTACTGGAATAATGCAACTTTGATGAAGGCTGGTTGTCTTCCAAAAAAAAAAAAAAAAACAGACTAAAAATCAAGCCATGCCCGAGTGCTTAAAACAGAATGTATTTGAATTCATAATTTAGTCTGAATTGTTAGTACTTGAAGAACAGGATTCCTTTTTTTATCCCAGTAAATTTAACATTTCTTTCTTTTATTACCTCTCATTCTATTCCCTTGCCTCCTCCACAGTTGTCCAGGTGCTTGGATTAGTATGTTTGATGTATCCTAGACAGTTTATGTCACCACATCTTTTACATGAAATTCCATCCCTTCAAAAAGGGGCATTATTATTGAATGCATATCAACTCAAGATGAAGTTTTGAATTAAAAGATTTTCAATATAAAAGATGAGAATGTTTGATAAAAAATGAAGCCTACTGCAAATTAATACAATGTATATCAGGTTCAGACCTGAAGCAGCTATAAAGGTGTCAGCATGGCCTTCACTGAAACAAAGCAATTCTCATTGCTGACATTTCTTTGACTTTGGTATTACTCTAAAACCTATTAACAGGTCCTTTTAAAATGAATTAATTAAAGCAATTAAACCGGAACTCTCATATTACTTCTAAATTCACATGAAACAAGAAGAATAGCAATGTTTTTCAATGCAGTCAAAATTTCTTTTTGGATGTGTAATTTGAATCGGACAATTTACAGAAGCTTCACACATGTAGAAAGTTTAAAAAGTTTTTTGTTAAATTCTTCAGTTATAATTCTTTTAAAAATCCTATTATGTTTGGTTACACAAGGCTGCATTTAATATACTTAAAGATGCAGTACTCCTTAGCTGTGACATATTTATGGGCTGTGCATTAAGAAGTTTATAAAATAAGCAGTATATTCTCAGTGTCAAACAGTTCCCAGTGAAGGCAATTATTCATTCTGTCTATTTGCAATTAGGTATGAGATAATTTATGATTATGAAGATAAGTGAGCGATTTTTTTTTTAGAATACTGTATTTTCTTACAGAAATGTTCCTATAATATAGCCAGAGCTCACAAATCACTCACCTTATATTTCAGTCAGATTTCTTGTGGAATTAATAGACATATGGATTCTATCTCAATAGTGAGGGTCAAAAATAATGAACAGGATGCAGACTATCAAGAGATTCTCCATAACTTGATGAAAATAAATTCAGGCTTGACATTGCCTGATCTGGGACTGGCAAGTGATGGAACTGATATTATCTGTTCCCCTTAGAAAAATGGTGAGGTCAGAACCTCAAAAGCTTCTTCTTAGATAAGGATTCAAAGGTTGAATTCTTATCTGTTTTATAGCCAGTTTTATCTGCAAGCTGAGTGGAAACCTTTCATGATCAGACTCTCTTCTAAGATTTCTATTGAAATTTCACACAGTACACATGTCCTACAAAAATAGCCTCTGTCATTGCATTATAAGTCTTTGGTGACAACAAAAACATGCACAGTAAAAGGTTTTATTCTAGCCATAAGAAAATGAAAGAAACTTGGAGTTTAAGAGAAGTTTAGTTTAGTTAATACAGATATTTTTAATTAGCTCTTTATGCACAATAGTGCAGTTTAGCTCTCTGTATAAGGCCTGATATTGAAATACTGTGGGCAGAGAGATTCACAGAGATTCTGGAAAATAAAGCTGATTGGGAGGATGCTTCTCCTATTTTACCTTTCTCTCAACCCATAGAAAGGGTGATCTCAGCTGTGTTCCACATATTTACAGACAAAGAAAGAGGCAGGTTGAAAGACCATTTCAGATCCTGCCTCCCTGCAAAGCCCTGCAGATGGTCCCAGCCAGACATCCTTGTGCAACAGTAGCCAAAACCACACAAATAAGGAGCAAATAAGAACAGAGTGGATCCTAAAAAGCTCCAGAAAAAAACTCACCACACAGCTAAAATATGGTATAAATTTCTTAATGTTTTCCAGAGGTGTTTTACATTTAGATTAAATCTCTGAAAAATTGACCATTATTAAGCTATTTGTCTTCCATGCACATGCAAAGTATCTAAAATAATTAAAGTTTTAACGGATTTTTCTGCTACTCAAAAAAAAAAAAAAAAAAGAACATCAATATTAAAGTCACTGATCTAGGGGAAAAAGGAGTCACCTTTGACATTAAAATAAATCTCAGAAATTTCACCTAAAATGTAAGCCATTTTTGCTGTAAAATTACCAATTTCAAAAAAGAGGGGGTGGAAATGTATGTGCTTCTTCAACCATGACAATAGTATTGCCACTTCATTCTCATAATGTTATGGGACCCCAGGCAGCTCCCAGCCTCATCCTGGAATGATGGCATATTTCATGATTATGTCCAACTCTGGCAGATAAGAGCATTTATATGCTAATAACTGCAATATGTGTAGCTCTAGAATTTCACCACAAGCAGTGAAGCTTTTAATCACAATAAGCCTTATGGGCCCAATTTATCTACTTTTTTTAAAAAAAAAATATTATAATACCTACATAGGTGTTCCAAAATGTATTTCATTTACATCAACTTTTAGGGCCCTGTAAAAGAAAAAATTAATGGGAAATGATACCTCAGAGGATTGGATTATTAATAAGGAGTGAATTTTGCTTAACTTCTTCAAATCACAAGAGAAAATGGAAGCTATGTCATGATGGCTGGGTGGTGTTTGGATAAATGGAGAACCAGAAGCCATGCCAGGAGCCCACAGAATCATCTTTCCAGAGGAAGCAATAACCTACAGCCACAACTGGAATTTGCACAGACCATAAAGGAACAAAACTCTCTTTAGCATTCACCATGCTGCCTGTAAAACTGGTTTGGTCTGTTTCTACCAGTAACTATTAGGAGTATTCCTTTTTTATAGCTGAGAGCCCTGTGTATCCAGGTGGTCTCACTGTTTCAATTATATGTTCAGTTAGGTCCCATCTGGCACAGAAACTCCTGCAATTTTGCTATCGTGCTGCTCAGGGCTGACTTCAAGAGCACAATAGCAATTTGAGCTTCCCACCATCAGAACTGCTGGACAGTGGCTTGCACTGGGGAAAAAAAAACCTGAAAGAAAGATAGAAAATTGGAACTGAGTTCACTTCATCTTTTGTAGATAAACCACTCAATTTCAGTGAACTTATGTGACATCTCACCTCTCTCCATGAACTGCCTAAGGATGCTGTGTCCAGCACCCCAGGATAGCTAACAGTTTGAACTGCTCCCTGTTTTCTTTAACTCATGTGCTGCAGGAGTACTTCAGATCACTGTTAGGTGATAACATCTGTGATGTGAGACGGGATTTTTCTCACAGCTGTATGGAGGGCAAAAATATTTCAGAAACTAAAAATGTTGTAGGATGCTTTGAAGCTAGAATGATTCTGAAATTATTTTACAAATTTCAGCATACCAGATCTCAGTTTTGCAATGTTTTTTCTAATCTAATAATGTACACACGACATGAAGTTTGTCACCAGAATTTTTATCAGCATTATATATACCATTTCTAACTGAATCTGCTTCCAGTCTTACCACTTCAAAGCAATAATTTTATTTCAGATGTCAAAAATCTGCCAATATTAAGTGTTAAATTCTTTCCAGTACATCAGAGATTAATTACTAAAGTACATGCTTCATTCCCAGAACTGAATAAATGTCAGACACACAAATGCTCTTTAAAAAGGTAGGTCACAGACATCCATGAAATCTTGTTGAATATTCCCCCTTTTGCAGAAATCCAACATTTCTAAAAAGTTTAAAAAAACTATAGTATTAAATCCTATCCAAGTTGTTTCCATTAAGGTATTTAAACCAAGTCAGTCACCAGATCTCACAACATAGCTGGCCCTGCTTTGAGCACCAGGTTGGACTACAGGTCTCCTGAGTACCTCACCACCTGAATTATTTTGTGATCCTATTAAGGTCATCACTTGTATCCTAGACAAATACCACTTTTATTCCTCCAGATACAATCTTTCATAGAAGCCATTAAACCGATTAATCCTACTGAAAGTTTGCTAAGTTACTTTCAATATGCAAAAAAAATGAAGGCATTTTGAAAGGCAAATACAAGAAAGAGAAAATATTGACTTTTGCTCTGAAACATTCATTCACAAATGTGCTTTAAGTATTCTTCATGCCATCTTCTGGGTAAGTTTCAAAAGTATCTTTAATGTCTGGCAGAAATATAAGTAGCAGTTCAGGACTGTTCGTGCAAATGTCACAGCTGCACAAAGAATAAAATAAAGAAACCAGACTGCAATGGTTTCTTTCTTTTTAACACATGGATCAAATGAAGCACAGCCTGTAATTACATTCCCAGAGACTAGCACAGATAGCAAAAATTGATATCTATCATTTGGATTATATAGTCACTAATTCAAATCTCCTCTAGACAGGATAACCACAGGCAGTGGAAAAAGCTAATGCCTGGAAGCTATTATTCAGAGGCAAAGCCTGGTCATCTTGGAGACCTAATTTTCCTTCATCTCTCTTGACTATGCACAGAAAATCTAGGTCCTGGGAGCTAGGCCATCCTTACAATTTTCCTCCTTGAGCTCTCCTAATTAGATATAAGGGCTCCCCCAACCCAGGAGTTTCCACCCCTGGCTCTGAGCAGGACCAGCTGGACAGGTGTGCTGTTATTGTCCTTCACACAATTGTTATGTTGACTGGCACAGGTGGAAACTCCACCTCTCAAAGTTCATTTAGGGTTAGATATTATGGCTATAGATGACAGCTGTCTTTAAGGCAATCTAGTTCATTCCAGGAATCTACTGCCTCACCAATAAACATAAAGAAATGCAAAGAAAATTTATTCCTTCCCTTCCCATCTCTCAGACAGAAAATTCAACCTCCTTCAATCTTTTCAGATTCTGAAACTGTAACATAAATTGTAATGAAACAAATATGGTATTAGAACAATTTTTTTACATCCATAGATAAGAAGCAACATTAAAAACTGACTCAAAGTACTAAAAGCAGCTCTGCCCTCAGTGTGCAGCTTAGCCTGACTGCCCACTGCCAGCTGAAGCACCGAGGCACAGCTCCCAGTGACCCCAGTTCCCCACAGCAAAGGCAGTGTGCCGTGTCCAAGGGCTGAGCACATCTGGAGCCACCACACAGCTGCCTTGTTAGTAGGGCTTGCACCACAGGAAAAGCACAGAAAAACCTCCAGAGATCAGCCTAAACTATCAATCACTATCCTCTAACTCCTGCTTCTAAAGCTTTCAGCTACCCTAGTGATTGCAGTGTTATGAGAATCTGGAAAAAACAAAAAAATAAGACTTACTATTTACTTTCTAGCTGAACAACAGCAGGGATAGCAGTGAGGACTGCACACTGAAAATGTTCAACAAGTCATTAATGCAGTGCTGGAAGATGCTCAGGCACTACAGTGATATAAGAACTGCAGACTTTGATATAATCTATCATAAGATACATAGCAAGATACCTTTGACAATTTTTTAGTCCTTAAATCAGCTGTAAGTGCTTGTATAATATGAGGGAGAATTTGTACTTCTCTGGGTGCAAGCGAAACACTTGGTGTGTAACCACACATATGCAACAACTATGCAGTATACACAGCTAAATATTGGTTATGCTTATTAAATAACTTGGTAGAATTAAATGAGAATTTAAATTACAATCCTCTTCCATTTAATTTCATAATTAGGACACTAAATTTGAACCATTATTTTATGTGAGCAAAGCCACTGAAATAAAACGCATCATTATTATTTTAAAGAGATAAAAATGTTAAAAATACCTCAAAAGCTCAGAGTAATGCAGATTTGGGCTGCTTTTATCCTTTTTTCCTTTGACAGAAAGCATTTCATTGGCAGTACTAGAAATAAAACTGTGCTTGCCATAGTCCAAAGCAGGTCTTGTTTTGTTTGTAATTTTTGAATTGTTTTATCCAGTGTGAACATTCATTGCGAATTCCTGATGTGATTTAAATGATCAAGTGTGTAACTTTCAGTGTAAGTAAATTGTTTAAATGGTTGCACGGATAGGGTTGCACCATAGCAAAATCATAGAGGCATTTGAATTGTTAAGGTTATAAGAGATCATCAGGTCCAACTGTTACCATAGTGCCACCACGTTCACCACCTAACTGTGTTCCCAAGTGCCACACCCACACGATTTTTGAACACTTCCAGGGATTTTGGTTCCACCATTTCTTTGGGAAGTTCCAGTGCCTGAAAACCATTTAACTGAAGAAATGTTTCCTAATATGCAACCTAAACCTTCCCTGGTACAGCTTGAGGCTATTTCCTCTTGTCCCTTGTCACCTGGGTGAAGAGCCTGGGTACAGCCTCCTTTCAGGTGGCTGTACAGAATGATAAGGTGTCCCGTGAGCTTTCATTTGTCCAGGCTGGACACCCCAGCTCTCAGCTGCTCTTCACAAGACCTTCTCCAGACAATGCACCAGCTTTGCTGCTCTCCTCAGGACATGCCCCAGTACCTCATGGTCAGTTTTGGGGTGAGGAGCCCAAAACTGAGCACAGGATTGGAGGTGTGGCCTCACCAGGGCTGAGTACAGGCACTGCTGAAGAGGGGAGTGTGAGCCTGGCTTTGGTGGACGCCTGGCATGCAGCCGGGATCAACCCACCACAATGTACAGCAAATACATGTTCTTCTACACCTCTTCAAAACCGTTGATCTTTCTTTCTTCATTTCCAAGTAAAATAAATAAATAACTGTCCAGCTGTGCTAAAGGCCAAAAACTTTAGCCTAGAAGGAATAAATTTTCCCACTACTTAGCAAGTGAATTTGAAATGTTAAAGTAGAAAGAGCTTTGCAACATTATCTGCAGCAGTCACTTCTGTTCCCATAATGAGAATTCTAATGATAACACAGCAAATTCTGAACTATTTCTGCTTGTAAAGATTTGTAATATTACAAATGGAACCAGGCAGAGCACCCAGCCACATCTCAGCTGCAGGAATGTCTCAGATTAGCCCATTCAAATTACATATATGGAAGACTTACACTGCCTTTGCTCATAGCTGTGTTTAGGGAAAGGTTTGAATCCTTGCTACTTTTCAGTCTTTTGTTGTGGTTTTTTTTGGGTTTTTTTATTGGGGGGGGGGGGGGGTTGGTCGGGTTTTTTTGTTGTTGTTTTTTTGGGTTGTTTGTTTGTTTGTTTGTTTTGGGGTTTGTTTGTTTGTTTGTTTGTTTGTTGGATAATTCAATACTTTCAGAATCTTACCTGGCTTGATATTCAGAGCCAGAGAGCAGAGTTTTTCAAGATAAAACTTTCTTTGATGATAACATTTCAAGCCCAAACATTATGCCACTAGCAGAGAGAAAATATTTATCCCAAAGCCATTTATTTATTTTATATTTTAAGAGATTGCAGCCCTTAAGAACTACGGTGCTTATGCTCTCAGAAGCACATATTTAAATGATAATGGGATGGAATTAAGCAAAATTCAGGGAAGAAGAGCCAGACTCTCCTTTGGTGTAAAGCTGCTGCCAGGGGCCTAAGCTGATATATAGCAGATGGCAGTTTGACTTGTGTATTTTTAGTACAAGAGAAAAAATCAATGCTTTTAGACTCTGCTTCCATTCTCTCGTGACACAGTGGTATTTGAGAATCTTTCTTTTCAAATATCTTGTAATTGCCTTTGGTAACTACTAATATGCAAAAGAGAAATGAGAAATAAATCAACAAACTTACTTGTTCAAGGAAAACTTAAGGGCCCAAATAGTCTAGATGACTAAGTGTGCTCTTGTGGTTTTATGTCCCTGAGGCTGCAGGTGGGAAGACCACTGCAATTACACACACACACACAGAAATATGTCATTGTGGCTTAGGATGAATCAACACCTTCTTGTAAAACTTGTAGAAGTAGATGGTCACTATAATTCCCATCACAATCTTTCATTTTATACCAGAACATTTCAAAGCCACCATTAACACACTACAAATCCTACATTTATGTTCTAAGTAATGTTTCCATTATCCAGCCTTTCTTATTTATTCTCTCCACATATGTAAAGATTCTGTACAAATTCTCCTCAAGAAATATTATTTCTTGTTTTGTTAAAGACAGTTTTCCCTCCCTTACAGGCACTTGGAACAGCACTGCAGAGTGTTACTTCAGCTTTGTCATTTGGTTACTTCTCTACTGATTCCCCCTTCTTCTATCTCTTCACAGATGTGGCATCTCCCAGCCCATTTCTTAATTTCTAGTGCTTGTTACATATCAGCCCCTGATCCCAGACTCATTTCCTGCCATGTCATACTTATAACAATATGCATTTGTGCCTTGTTTCCCCTCTTCCAACAGAAATCACCAACCTTTGCAGAGGACTGTTCTTCAAACCCTTCCCCCACCACAAGGAAGGCAATACATTTGCCAGCCAACTGGTGTTACTCAGTAGAGAATATCACTCATAAATAAATCAATTTAACATCAGATTTCGGTTTGTTCTCCTCCTTTAATTACCACAGACTACACAGAAACAGAGTTTTATTTCACGCAGGAGGCTAAGTGGGCTCCCAGTGTCAGACAACTCTTACAGTGTAGCTCACTGAGTGAGCCTTTCCCTCCTGCTTACTGCAGGGCAAGCCTTTGTGATCACAGCCCTCCTTCAGTTTGCTCCTAGTGGTAAGTAAAGCCACGTGGACAGTCGTGTCAGGCAGTTTTACACTGACCTGATTTTTCTGTCACTGAGGGTACTTTGCACTGCTGGGCCTTTTGGAGCAGCAGTCTGTGAGCAAAGGACTCTGCAGTAATGCCAGCAGCAGCTCCTGGCTGGAAACTGTCAAACTGACCATGATGGCCTCCACTGCCATTCCAGGAACAGCTTCCTCTTTTCATGTGCATCCTTCATGTCTAAGCTAAGCTGTGCAGGCCCTTGCTTCTCATGGGAATAACAGCATGCATTTGTTATTTCAGTCTGTTGAAAATGTAATAACTTCACCTATAAGCTAAAATGGAAAAATTGCTCTTAATAGAGAATCCTTACTTATTAAAGCAAAAGAATTCACAGTGATTGCTAGCCAATCATCCTTGAACTAAGCATTCATGTAAAATTTGCATACATATTTCAACATGTACAAAACTGGCATCACTCTGCTTTTCGAACTGATACTGTGCCTTCAATATCACATGAGGATCAGTATGCTTATTGAAATGTTGTGGGTGTATTCTTTCCTCATCTCAGGGAATAGGAACATGAGAAATAAAGTAATCTAGTGTTAAATTTATTCCTCAAATTAACACTTATATTTGCCTTGATTTTGGATCACTCAAGAAAGCAGTTATTAAAACTTTTCTGTTTGTTAATTTAATTTCTGGATTTCATTCCTATAAAAAGCTAAAGACAGACTTCTTAATTTTATTTCTTGTGAATAAATCATTTCCTATTTATTATATTCCTGTACCATAGTTACCTCTTAATGGAATAGTGAAAAGAAAAAAACTGTTTTAAGGACTTTTTTACTCTTCTGGAATGTAAACAATAAATGTAAAATCACATTACCTTAAATATGTTCCTATCTCTAAGATACAGAGAAATTAAGAGAAGGGAAAAAGAGAGAAATTAACTGCACAGCAGACAAGTGATGCCAATAGTCTACTATATTTTGTGCTTTTGCTCGCAAAGGCAGATTAGTACAAATTTAATTTTGCACTAGCTCTGCAAAGCTGTGACTCCTACATTTGATTCTAGGGAATATGATTAATTTGAATTATTTAGGTGCTGCATGAATAGCACCAAACCAGTTGATTGCATCTTGATTAAGTTACATTCTATTTGTGTGGTTAAATGTAGCCAGTGTAACTATTCTTATATAAAGACTAAATAAATGCACTCTTTTGATAAGAAATGGTGTCTCTGATCTTTCATTTGTATCATGTTATTAAAGCTTTTGCTTAGGATACAATGAAATCTGGCTAAAGGGGGAAAAAGAAAAATAATTTGCTGAGCACCAATGCTTCAATTAATTAACTTCTGTTTCTGCAAAGAGCCGCAAGTGAAAGAATCAAACTACTATGTTTTGTAGATGAATGATCAACAAATGCTGAAAGTCATCTGTCATGGTCTAGTTTTGTAGCCTGACAAGAAGAATGAAGCTACCATTTTCTGAATTCATAAAACAGTTTGTGTTGCAGTTTACATAATATCCACATTTAATTAGAGTGGAACCAGTGGAGACGTTGAATCCCTCTTCAGTCTGGCAGTAGGGTAAAGGGCTTATCATCTGTCCTTCACAAAAGGTTAACACAAAGTGTATACATGTTTTCATGTCATCTAGCCCTTGGTTCAATCACATTCTCAGCTTAATGTAGTGAGTGAACATTTCTGCAGTCAGAATTTCTCATTACAGAGATGTTATTATTCTAGGGATTTAAGCACTCATTCAGTTCACTCAGTTATTCTGCCAGGATTTCCTTTGCCAAAAGAGACTAGAAATAAAACATTTCACTGCACTGTGGTAGTAGAATGAAAACTCATTCTTTCCCTTGGTCTTGTTTTTCTTTTAAAAGAAGAAAAATTATCCCATGGTGTCAGATAACTATGTCACTGGGGAGAAGGCCTCTTTGTAGCAGGTTGTATTTTTTTCTTGTCTACACTGCTCATAGCACTGTGCCAATGTCATAACTGCATTTCTGTGAAGCAGCTTTGCTTATCCCAGATGCATAGATAACTTGCAGAGACCTGTTATTCATAAGCAGTTCTATTTACAGATCCAGAGCACCTGAAAATGAAGGGACAAACATTTGAGAGCTCAGGGTAAGCTTGGAAGTCTCTCAATTCATAGTTAAATGCATATAGAAATAACTTATGCAGGCTTTGTGGCTGCAGCTGTGTTTCTCTAGCTATACCTCCACTACTTCCTCTTTATTTTAATTATATAATCATTTTTATATTATATATATTATTAAAATATACACAAGTCTCTTACACACACATATGGATGTAAATAAAAAGCTCTATCATCCAAGGCAAAGAGCTTTTAAGTAAAATCCATAGATTTTCAGGCAATGGTTCAACCAAACCATTGGAACCTTTGGAATTTTTTTTCTAAACAATCAAATATTAGACATATGCTTTATAAACATGTGCTTAAATATGTTTTTTAACTTACCTCTTAGCAGCGCATATGATCATGCATTTATGTTGGACAAGGGGATCTTTTATATCTTTACAGTTCCATCAGAGTCAGAGATCTATTATCTTTTGTAACTCAGACAGGAAAGTTGTCCTAGTTAGATGTGAGATTAAAATCTTTTAACCCCAATATGAGTTACATATGTCACAACACACACAGTCTTGTAGCAATCCTGCAGCAGTGTTACAGAAATACTCACTTACTTCTGATACGAATACAAAAAGTCTGCTTGAATCTGTTTTTCTTTCCTCCATTCAAATTTGATATAAGCTTTAGATATTTAGTTTAGATATGAGATTTACAGCTAAACCAAAACCTCACAAATGCCATTACAAAGGAAGTCATGCAGGGCTCTTCTCCAAGGACTGCAGAGCCTCTTGTGTGCTCCCACAGATGAAGATCAGCCAGCTCAGCCACAGCTGGCCCATCTTCCCCAGCCAACACTAACTCATTTTTGCTTCTTTTTTTATCAGTGACCATTATCAAAGACATAGAGAAGTTTTAAGTTCAGCAATAACTACCCACAAGCCAAGTCTTACCTTTTAGCATTGAAATATTTTTGGCCACTGCACCGCTTAGAAAGCTGCACCAAACTAAATGAAGATGCCACGGCTCCAACTTTAAAGATTAAACTTCCTTTAGATGAAAGAACCTGTGGCAGCTAAATGTCTTCTTTAGCATAGATCCTTCTTGACAGAGGAATAGAATATTCCTGGTAAGTCTGTTGTCACTAGGAAACAATGCTATGTATGAATATGTATGGATCACTGAGATGTAACACTTGGTTTCTTTGGGATCTACGCACATCATTTACAAAAGCAGATAAAAAGTACTCATTTCAGCCAGGCAAAATATTCTACAATATTTTTCTTATTAGATACTTGTCATGCAACCATAATAAAAAAAATATTCCATTAAAAATTTACTTCTGATTCTAGACAGGCTCTAACAAAACCAGATCTGTTCAGAAATGAAAACTGGACCTCCTAAAAAAATTACAAAAACCCAGACAAACATGCAGTACTGTCATGCTTCTGCACGCTGATCCTAAACCACCGTACTGTGATCAGTTACATCACCTTTCCATCCACAGCACTAACATGAAAGGACAACAATCTGAAGCATTTGCAGAAGTCTTTCAGATTATTCCACTGCACAATTCTTACAATACTTTTCAGCTGTTTCTCTTCACAAGCTACGTAAATGCCGCCCTGTCTCTAGAACTACCATGAGTATCCTTTTTGTTCTCTGATCTTCACTTCAAAAAACATAATTTCATCTTTACTGAGATTACCTAGTTACCATATAGAAACCTTAACTGCAGGTAAATGCAAGACCAATTCTCAAAAAGTCAGATAATTGTCATTGGATTCTGCAGCCACATATTCCATTCTGTCCTGCTTAACTGATCTCTCTTGTCCTTAGTGGAATTTCAATGGTATATCTACCTGCAAAAATTAGAAACCAACTCTTGCATGTATCTTTTGATGAAGAAGCTGTAAAGCAGGATGGAGAGAGACTATTTACAAGATCATGTAGTGATAGGACAAGGGAGAATGGATTCAAACTGAAAGAGGAAAGGTTTAGATCAGATATATGGAAGAAATTCTTTACTGTGGCAGTGCTGAGGCACTGAAACAAGTTGCCTTGAGACTTTGTGGATGCCCCATCCCTGGCAGTGTTCAAGGCCAGGTTGGATGGGACTTCGAGCAACCCAGTCTAGCAGAAGACATCCCTGCCCATGGCAGCGGGGATGAAACCAGATGATCTTTAAGGTCCCTTCCAAACCAAACCATTCTATGATTCTGTGATTCTGTGATTTTTGAAAAAAAAAAAAAAAAAAAAAAAAAAAAGAAACGCAATAAATAGAACAAGACAGACATATCTTTACATGTCTCTTTGGGTCATGTTGAAAAGGTCAGTAGCACCAGACTCAACAGCTTTTAAACTTTTCAAGGAAGCAGGTTATTGTGGCATTATTACAAGACATTCAAGGGTGCAAAAAAAAAAAAATGGTATCTCTACAGACTGACTTCGCCTATAAATCATTGTTGAACCACCTTCTGAGAATGCTGAAATTTTATGATCTAATGGAGAGACTGTGCTATAAATAAAATGTAAAATGAAGTGGGACTTAGAGGTTATGAGCCAGATCATAAAAATCCTGAAAATCATATTTCCAAAAAGAAAAAAATCTATGGAGAAGGTGGTTTCTTTCTGATCTCTTAATCTTAAGCAATCACTTGACAATATAGCAATGGGGGTGAGGAGAAGGAATCAAAATGCTTTAAAATGAAAGCTAACAAAGCAGCAACTGCTTTCAGTAAATTCAAAGAGCCCTTGAGTCTATCTCCTACGTTCCCGTAACATCATGTTTTAAACAGTTTGCTTGTCCACAGAAGCTGGAAGCTTATTTGTTCTGAACAAAGGGCTGAAATTCTCAAGCCAATGTTGTGATGTAGTGCCAAGTGTCACAAAATCCACAAAAAAATTAAGGGAGATGGGAACCTTGTTGAGGCCTTCACTATTTTGCTTTGTGTAAACTCCCATAATAATATTATAAACTAGTTTTAACAGAAGAGACCAATTACTCCTGCAATTATTCCATGTTTGTAATAAAAAAGCAACTGCACTCGCTCTACTTCAGTAAAGAAAGGCAATAACTGACAATTTATGTCCATCAGTGTTGCAACAGCATGACTCTGCTAGAATTTTCTAATTCTAAACATGGAGTCATTTTCAGTTCTCAGAAGGCCTGTTGAGGAGGGATTCAGTGTGGATATCATACCAGATCAGAAATTTTAAAAGTCACTTGATTTCCATACCTAGTTTTCCTGTGCATAAGCTAATATGTGTTCTTCTTTGGGCTTCAGCCTGTTCATCACCCACTTCCCCATCACAGGACAAGAGTGTCCAGAGCAGCAGGAGAAGTTTTGAAAGTGGCCATTCTCCATTTGTCCCATGGGGTCTTGCTCCTGTCACCTATGCTAAGTTAAGATCCAGAAGGTCCTGTCACTGGAAGAGAATAGGGATATGTCTCAGCTGCTTCTGGCTCTGATCTTATCAAAACTCCTGCCACAACTAGCTTTGACTTTCAAACCCTGTGCCAGAGAAAGGGCAACATAGTCAAAACTGGTCATAGAAAGAGGTTATCTAGTACCTAAGTACACACCTTACAGCTCTGCCCCAAGGCAGGACCAGCCATATATGATTACTTCAATCATTCAGCCATCTATATCATTTCTATATCTATATCCTATACCTTATATATAATCTGTAGATATTTAATTACTTTCCTTCTATCTTTCAGACCACACTAAGTAAAGTGGAGTTTGATAGCCTTCTGAAATACAACCTTCTGAGATTTCCCTTTTCAACTGGCCTGAACAGGGCTCTTCAGTAACACCAGAATATTCTGTATCAATTGCTTGGCATTTGGTTCATCACTGTCCAGCATTGAGATGGTAGAGTTTTGAAGTCATATTTTCTTTCTCTATTCTGCTCTGCTCAGGCAAGCCAGGCTCATTAGCTTATCTTCCATTCTTTTCTATCTTTTCAAAGTGTACCATCATCATATGTTGGAACAATGGCTAGCTGAAATGAATCCAACTACTCTAGGCCTTTAATGCATATCTGTTGACAACATTTGTTCTCCTGAGATTGCAGACACCTCTGTTTCTCACCAGTTTTAAATAAACTAAGCCACTTCTCCTGTATTGAGATGATGGTTTCCCTTAAAGTAAGTAATTATATCTTATCATGATACTGAATAATTCTG
The DNA here is from genome assembly GCF_024509145.1 of Vidua macroura. Classification (NCBI taxonomy): domain Eukaryota; kingdom Metazoa; phylum Chordata; class Aves; order Passeriformes; family Viduidae; genus Vidua; species Vidua macroura. The sequence goes on along the minus strand of NC_071576.1, from coordinate 18,010,360 downwards.
ACCAACTGTCTTGTTGCCTTACACTTAATCAGCCTCTGAGCAAGGTTAAACCTTCATTGCAGCAAAGACATTATCCTGTCCCAATGTACTTTTGTTTTGTATGTGCTCTACAGCTGGAGTCAACAGATAACATCGTTTATAAATGTCAGCTTGAGTATAATCTATCTGACCCAGCTCAAATCTTTTTGGTCACAGAACAGTTTATCCAAAGATATCTTTAAGTTTTTAAGCATTAAACCCCAAGAGGAGATCTCTGTTCTTCACATGCAGGTAGGAAGGCATGAAATACAAGAAAATTATAATTTACTTCTCAAGGGAAACAATTTCCTTTCTTCTGAAATCAATCATAGTGGCATTCATGTGAAGAAATAACATGCAACTTCTTTTTCTTTTCTGTATATTCTGTTTATGCATTTTGAAGGAGCATTTAGAAGCTAGAAAATTATTTTTCAAATCATGAGAACACCAAAGCACAAGAGATAGATGATTTAGCTGCTTAGTACTTAGTTGTCCAAATCAGTGGGCATCTACACAGACTTTCGAGCAGCTCAGAACCCTGAGCCATAAAAACAAAGAAAAAAAGCAGTTACAACAATTTACTTGTAGTATTTGACACTCTTTGTTAATTGTTAGAACCAGCTTAAGCAAAATTTATGAAAATCCTTACAATCTGACTCAGTTTTTCTATACGTTTTGTCTGCTTCTTTTTACTTCAAGCTTTTCATGTTTTGCCAAACTTGCAAAGGAAGAAGCACTCAGATTAAGCAGATTGAAAAAACATGCTCTATCTCCAAGAGGTCATCAATATCACAAAAAAACCCCCCTATTTTCTTGAGATAACTGTTCAAGTTTAAATTATTCTAGATTACGTTGAATAAAATCTTTTATCTGCTACAGTAAAGTCTCTTCCTTTTGTTTCTGAATTCCCTGATATCCCTAGCCAGGGATGTGCTCCATAGAAACTATTATTTTCCAGATTTATATTTGCATAGCAGTGAACAACAATTTGACCTTAGAAATAAAATTAATCACTGATTCTCTATGCATTGTCTTAAATGTCTTACATATATTGTGCTACATTGGGAAGCCTCTTAATAAATCCTCTTTGCTACCATTTTTTGAAGAATAAGAACTTGACTTCTCCAGCCCACAAAATGAGGGATGTCATGTAGTGTGTAGAGGAACCTGATTAGTACAGAGTAGGCCGAGAATCTACAAGAAGTGAATGACAAAGTGTCTAATATTTCTGAGCCCGTTGAAACACCTGTGGGTTTAGGATATAGATTTTTTTTTTCTACTTATCCCTTTGTTCTTATAAATGCACACTTGAGGAGGAAATTCATGGAGCTGTCAGTCAAATCCCTTAAGGTTTTGGGAAGATTAACTGAACCATTAGGGAGATTAATTTTTAAACACTTATACTGCCTTTTCAACCTCAAATGTCAACGCCAGGCAGATGGGCTGAAATTTTTTGTTGCAAGGGATACCTAAGTAACAGTGTCTCAGTTTCCTTATAGTCCATCTAATCACGATTCATAGAAAGATATATTGAGACATACTGCATAAGAAATTCCATATGTCCCAGAAAGGAACCAGCTCTCACCAAATTACTTAAGACAACTGCTTCTGAACAACACTTAAATGCAAAATTGATGATTGGTTTTAGGAATAATCTAGTGTTTTTCACAGAACCTTTTTCTTTCACCTTAGGAGCTTGAAGGGCATTCTCTCCACTAAAGTAATTCCACTGAATAATATTGAATTCCTGAATTTTTATAAAAAAAGCTGAGGAAAAAAAAGAGATAAATATATTCTATGTACTTGCAGACTATGTAAAAATATAAAGATGCTTCTCTGCTGCAAGTCTTATATAACATATAATCACACTATGCAATCTGAAATTATATACATAAAAATTAATATGAATATAGACCTGCAAAATACAGATGACATATTTCAGTATTAGTTAAAAAAATAATTAGTAATATTCAAAGGATTGTCTTACTTTGGAAATACACATAAAATTCAGGACAGATGGGCTGTAAAACAATTCTTTTTTCATCATATCTATAGCCTTTACTTTGTACTTGCTGTTACATGAGTTTATTCACCCATGTGATGCAAATAAACAGGATGCCTAAATGCTTCCAGTTCCTTCCTTACTCCCTTCCCTGCAAGACACAGAAAACTCTTATTTTCGTACACAGAAATTATTAAATGGCCAGAGGAGCTGTTAGTGTTGAATTTTCCAAAGTAGATTTAGTCTCATGTTCAGACGGATTATCACATTATATACAAGATACATAAAAAGAATATCTCATTTTTAACCTGAAACAAATGCAAATTTAGAAGAAAAAGCACATAAAGGTGTCCTGTAGGAGCCATTTGCTTTCTTAGTGTCAGAACACAGCAGATCCACCTACATGTACTGGCACCTGATCCTCCATTTCCATGTGTAAATTCACTGGCACGCTGAGCAGTGCCAAGAAGCCAGGCTGCCCATCTCACTGGCCATGGCTAACAGAGACACGCGGCTGCTGCCGAGGTCTCCTGCCTCAGAATTAACATGCAGGAAGTGAACACATAAGATCTTTTCTTTTCCCCCGTCCTGCATAGAATGGGACCATTTACAAGAAGTTTCTCCCAAAAAAAGTTTGAATATGCTTAAGAGGAGATCACTACTCACAAAGATAAGCTGAGGGGTTTTCTCACAGCTAGAAAACCAGACTCAGAACTAGAATGAGAAAGGGAAGTCAGATGTCATCAACTCAATTTCTCTGTGACTATAATCCCATATTGGTGATGTACATAGATTTCCACATAAAAAAGGGAATCAATAGGAGCCCTGTAAATGTCTGCATAATTGTTCACATACCTTTTTCCAATTCTACACGCTGTTATGGAGTTTTCTAATCTTATTTTTTTCTGAATAATCATCCATTTACCCTAAGAAAGCTTTTTATTTACCTCTTATGAACATCATAACATTTTCATCTTTATTTTGAATTTACCATATGCTTAGTGTTTTTCTCACATCATTATCTGCCAATTTCTGAGATACTATAGGTATTTCAAATTTCAAAAATTTTCTTTTTTCTGTACTTGCTCTGACAAAGTCATATCAGCATTAAATTTCTGAACTGCATCACATTTGTAACGTGATATAGGGAGTAATTCTGAGATTAGCAACTCCCAGACTATCACAATTCTAATATTATTTCTTTGAGTAATTTCAGACAAATTGAATGCCTGCTTCAGTTTCTACAGCAAGAAAAAAGAGATTATATATATATATATAATTTAGCCCAGCATTTCAACATATAGTTGTGTTAGGTGCTATATGTGTAGATGCACAGAAAAGAATATAATACATACTTATATTTAAATGCTTTCCTTGTCCGCTTCTTTACGCAAGTCACTTAATGATTCTTTTATTTCTCAGTTAGTTAAAAACCCAAGTAACCAATTCACCCTACTGAGCATTTCACTATGACTCACTACGGAGAGATGTATGAAGGTGTCATTTTTCTTCTCTCTCTACCTCAAAAAGTGAAGCACAGACAATCAAGGTCACCAGGGAAACTCCTCACCCCAGATTTCAATTTATTCTAGCCCAGCTTTTAGTGGAATACTTTAAAAATTAAGACACATTTTTGAAAGACTGTCTCTCAATGTCATAAAAGAACTTACATTCATGAAGAATATAAGAATTTTAAAAGTCATGAAAAAAGAACTCTAAGAACTTGGAATTCTCCCAAAAAAATTACAAGATATAAAAATTACAAAGAAGATGGCAGATTATTGAATCAAATCCTTCTGTAAAGTACTAGATATTATATTAACAATAATATCTTAAATGACTGAAAACCAAAAACTATCAATTTTTAAAGGAGCAACTTTAAAATATTCGATTTGACATTAGTGTTTTCTATATTTCTTTTTTACCCCAAATAAAAACTAGTTGACTGGTAAAATTACAACCAAGAAAAGGGAAAATAAAAGGAAAACAATAGATGTTCAGCTGAATAACAGGGCCCTTCTTTCTATCCATTTCAGTGGTGCCTGTATAACTTCCATCAGTGAAGCCCAGTAACTTTAAACCTTTGGAGAAAAAATAGAAGGGAAAAAAAAATTACAGTTTATATTTCTTTTTTTATACAATTGTGGGTCTGGAGCTTAAATCCAGACTACATCTACATCATTTTAACAGCTTCTAAGACACAAGGTATTAGTTTCCCATCAGGAATAATTGTTTTCCTAGTCTAGCCTAACAATCCTGTGGTTTGGGCTAGACTTCTTTATTATTTTTCTTTTTTTTTTTTTTTTTTTCTTATTTTAAAGATATCTGTTTCTTTTGGTCTAAGTCCAGCTAGTTTTATTCTCCCAAGAAGAATTATGCAGACCAAATACTTGAGGTCTGCATCTTCAAAAGAAACTACTAATGAATTAAATTTTTTACCAATGAAAAATCAAGAAGACGTCACAGAGCTAGTCGAGATGGGTATATATTAGGATATAAAAAGACTCTCCCTGTGGATGTTTCCATACTTTTAAAAGTTAAGTATGGTACACTCATATTCAAACACACTGATCTTGAAAGGCCTTTGCAGCTAGACAAGGACTGGTGGTGCCTGCAACCACAGGAAAAAAAATGTGTATAAAAACAATATAGCAGCTCATCATCAGAACATTTATACACTTTATTTCCAAGAGACAGGTACAAAAGAGCCAAATTAAGTATGAAGAGAAGCTCCAGAAAATGGAAAAAACATCACAGCTATTCTCTGTTTCAGGGTGGGACCAGTATTCCCACCTCTACCTTCTGAATGTAGCAACAGCCATACAAAATATTTTTGTAAGTTCTGAAAAGCCCAGCCATCATTTCAAAATTCCAATACAACCTGAACCTAAAGTAGCAATCTCTCAGAAATAATCACTAGAAATATAAACTCACAAATGTATAAAGGAAATGAGAAAGACGTAACCAATTATGCCTTCCTTGTGTTGCAACACTCTGCATTCTGCGGCAGAAAGGATAATTCCCTATACACTGCAAGCCATCAGAGTTGAACAGATTGCATTCTGGAGTACATTTCAATTTTTTTTTTTCCATTTTTTCATTACTAAGGGGTTAAAAACCAGGAACAAATATGTACATTATGAGGAATAATAATTGTTCTGACTTCAGCCTAAATAATAAAGCAATGTTGAGGTAAGATATGATGTCCAAATGTGAACTTACTCCTTCAGAAGCTTATTCTGCTTAATATAATAGTCATGAAGACTTTGACGTCCGGTATGATTATAAGGAAAATACCAGAGTAAAGCAGCTGATTTACACGCACCAGAAAGATAAGTAGATGCATATAAGAGAGAGAGAAAGTTTCATACTGTGGAGCTATTAGCTAAACTCCCCTTATTCCAGGTCTCCTGTTTGACAAGTGGCAGTCATTAACAACTGGGAAGAAAGACAGCAGACGTGCTTCAACAGACATCATGGAAAATTTCTGTCAGAATTAAAGGATGCTCTAAAAACGTCATCTCCAGGGAGCACATTATGTACCCACTGATTTTCTTTTTTCCTTTGATTTGAAAGGTTCTGAAGACATAATGAGGGCTCAAATATGCAGACCTGAGTCATGCTTCTCTCTTTACTTAAGCAATTAAGTTGTCTGTCAGCCTCAGTTACAGAGTTCTACAAACAGTTAATATTCAGCACAGAAGCAGAGATGCTGGATGAAGAAAAAAAAGAAAAAGAAAACCAAAAAACAAGAGCATCTTGACTCTCCTATAGCTATTAGAAAATCAGCAGAAGCACAGACATATTTCAAGTGAGCTTCCTTATGCACAGGCATAAATACAAAAACATTAATTTGCAACAGCCGAGACAGCTGCTTCAAATACACTTTAGGCAGCAAGGCAGCAATGGCACTGCTTCTCCATCCTTTATATTCCATCCTGGTATTCCCCTGCCTCTGAGGAATCATCCTCTGGCTTTCCCTGAGGCAGGATTAGCCAGATAGCACAGACAGAGTCTGTGGGTGTGTGTCTCTCTGTGATATGAGAAGGAAGGTGAGTATCCAAAAGTCCTTGGTTTACATCTGTATCAGTTGATCTACTGAAGTACCTTACTCCTCCTACTTGCTTAAGCTTACACTTACATGCACTGCATGTGCTCAGAGGGTCAAGATGACCTACAGGCAGATCTTTACAATGGCTCGCTCTTAGACAAATAATAGTTTTGCCTTTATATGTTCTTTGAGTCACCTGTTGAAATTAAAGCAATTTCATATTAAATTTTTCAGCACTTCTTTATAATTCTCAATTTATATTATTTTTACACAGAATGTAGGGCACCTGCCTTTGATGAGTTATTGCTAAGGCAGGAGGACGATGTAAAGTGAGTGTGTCCGTAATCTTTTGCAAGGACTATTTCATCTGCTTGCAAGTGTTGCCATTAAGACATATGGAAAGATACAAGGAGTATGTTTTTTTCTTTCATAACTCCCACATCATTTCCATAAAAAAATGAACTGATGAATGTGTTCTTAGAGTTAAAGAATTTATCTTCCCAGAACTAAATCATTATATTTTTAAAGGAAAGTTCACCCTGTGTTCTTTCACCAAGCATCCATACTCTGCTGCACATATAAAGAAATGAGACAGAGTCAGCAATCTCTGCTGCCATCTTCTGCTGTTACCTTCCATGCAACCAGTGAACAAGGGACAGAAACATTGAAATCCCATGCTTTCTGCAAGTGAGTGTTACAAATGAAATTCTATAAATCAATAATCAAAGCTCTGTCACACAATCACAGAAATTTGGGAAGAAAATGTTTCTGAATCACACTCAATCACCTTTACAGCACAGAATTATTCATTATGATATGTGCTCCTATCTAACTGAGGCTCTGATATCTCTTATAACAAGATTTATATTCTCAACAAAAGCTTCTTTCTCCTAGCGTTTCCTTAGAGGCAGAGAGACTGCTGCCCTTTGTCACAGGGTAGAGATTCCCTTTCTCAGTACTTCATATTATTTTAATGGGACACTAATCCACTCAATCCAGTTTTTGAAACAATATAGGTGTTGGGGCATAGTCATTGAAACAATACAATATTTTCCCCCTTCAGCAGCAATTCCTCAGAGATGTTTATTATTGCCTCATTTTCTCAATGTTTGGTGACAGGTCAAACACCATCAGAATGATCTCTTCTGAGAGATGTAGCTTGTTTGCTTTCCACTGTCCTAAATTCTTAACCTATCTTCTGAATACAGGTAAACTAAAACTACCTTTACTTTTACCCTTTATATGTATTTGTATTTTGTGCTTAAGTCCTTATCCCCTCCCCCATTACCACTCTTTTCTATAGTCTTTTGATATTTGTGATTGTCAGCTTCTGTGTATACTCATCCAGACCATTTCTACTGCCTTATAACCATAAGCAATTTATCTTCATTCACTTCACTAAATCCCATGTGTTTCCTCTTTCCACCAAATTTCAGTCATCTATTGCACTACATCTTCTGCAATGAAATCATCAGCATAGACAACATGGATTTGCATCAACTGGTCAAATTTTCTAATAGCCTTACCAAGAAATAAAAAGGAAAAAATCTGCTGCCTACCTGCAGTGTCAGAGCTATCAGATAGCTGTATCTTCCTAACAGTTTAATTAAAGATTCCAAAGTTTTGTGACTTTTGAGTGCAGATAATACTTCATCACATGCCTTTTTGAAGGGAAAAAGACAAATATTTTTGCAACATTCCTCTTTATTCAATGGAATAAATACATAGAACATAAATATAGCAAGAATAACAGAACAATCAAGAATCAGTTGGGCATTTTCCTTTGATTTCTTTTCTCAGTGTTACCCTGTTACCCCTAAATTTTTACTTTTCTCCTTGTTCTTCTGTATATAGATCTACACATTTCCCATCAGGGGACTAAAATTTAAATTTCAGTTATCATTTTTATCCTTCCTCAAGTGCACAGAACTGCTTTTTTTCAGATGCAGACAGGAAATAAGTGTTAAACTTAGTCTTCAGTCCAGCAAGAAGTTAATATACAAATTGCAATCTTTGCAATTCACTTCCATGTCAAACCACGACACTCTTAGAGGAAAAAACCTTGATTGTTGCCACATGCAGTGCAGAGATTCCATGACAGATTTTAGGGACTTTCTAAACATACCCACTCTTCTCAACTCTTGCACTATGACAAGCTTTATAAAAATAATGTCTTTTCCCCTCTCTTTACTGTATCCTTTCTTGTTACCATGCTGTGCTTCAAAATAAACATTTCTCATTAAACTTTGCCAGCTGGTTGTTGCATTCCATTACTATTAAGTTTTTTATCTTTCCTGCATTATATGATTTTCATAATACACATTTAAACTATCTCTGCCACATAAGCTATGAACCTTTGTGACCACATCTTTAAAGATAAAAAGGATAAAATTCTATATCATCAAGCATAAAGTATCCCCAAAGGATTTGCATAAAGAAACACAAGTTAATGAAAAGCCACATATCACTTTTTTATTAGCATTATAAGCCAATATTCTGACCTTCTTAATGCCTCAGACTCCCTGTTAAACAATTTCATCCTTTCACTGGACATTTCAGAAATGTTGTCCACAATGGTTTCTGTGACCTTGGTAATAAAAATAAATAGTTTTTTTTAGTCAGACTTCCTTTTTTTTTGCCCCTTCACAATTACTGCAGCAAGAACCTTGTACCCCTTGTACAACTCTTGGGACCTGAAAATGCCTTCCACTTCTTCCTATCTTATATGCAGCATCATTCTGCTCCATTGTAGTATTCTCATTTAAAATATGTTTGGAAATATGTATTAGTCTTACTTACTTAATCTCTATTCTTTTTCTCTTTAAATCTGAACTCTATTAAATTGTTCCTAACTACAAGCCTTATCTATGTAAGGAGACATTATTCAGTGAGAATGTTCTGCCTCATTTGTTGGGCTTAGATTAAGAGACAGGCAGAAGTAATAAGAAATGGAAGAATGCTGTCTTTTGTGGGCAGGAAGAAAAAAGGGCTTTGCCATGACTGCATTTAATTTTGTTAGTATTTCTGTAAAAAGGGCACTTATTCTTTAAAACACATTTCCAGACCACAAGTCCTGTGTCCAGTATAGTATGAGAAACAATGCAATGAGAAAGCAAGTAAGAGAGCAAGAAAGCAAAAGAGAGTAAGTAAAAGAGAAACAAAACACTATATGCACAGCTTTTTAGCATCTGTTCAACAACACAATTGGTTTCATGTCTGTAAGAAAAATAAATGTAGGAGTTGGAAGTACAAGAGTGTGTGTGACCTGCAGTAACCAGGAAGTTTGGGAACATGGTACATCATGGTCACTTGTGTCAGCACATCTTGTGGTCCTGTCACCACATAACTGCATGCTCAGGCCTCACTAGCAAGCAAGTCCTTACAGTTGTAGTCTTGTAGAAACCAGGCTTTTGTCCTGAAATAACTTTGGTCCTGAATAACTTATCGTCCACTGTGGTTTTCCCTAAATACTTAAAGCTCTGCAGAAATGGGCACATAAGAGTGGTGACAACACTTAGAGCAACATCATTTTAAATAGCAGAAGAATGATCACTGTTTTCTCCTCCTGTTTGTTCTAAACTCTCAAAAATTTTAGTAGCGTCACAAAAATCTGCTTTGCCACTCTTTCTATTGATGATGTATAAGTTAAATTTTCAAAAGGGACTCCTAGTTTCTCTCATCTCAATTTGAAGTCTAAATTTTCAGTTTTCTACTTCTCGGTTATAGAAGAGTTACATTTTTACATCTTCTGATACATACTTCTGTATACTTATGGTCCTATAGCCCTTGCAAAACTGATTTCTGGACATCTAAAAATGAGTAATTAAAAATTACCCCCAAACATCACATTCATGAAATAGAAAGTACTTCACCACTTTTTAATAATTCCCATTATTTTACAGTATTAGTCTGTTTCCAGTTGTGTGAAGAATGTGTAAAAAACATATTCTAAGCAGAGCAAACATAAATGAGCTGCACAAACTGATTTCTGAGACACCAGTTTTACTAGTTCACTTATTTCTTTCTGCTTTAGAAAACAAAAGACCTATGGTTGTTTGTTAATGGCAGAATTCAAACATATTCCTTAGCTACCCTTAACCTTAGACTTCCTGCAAATACCAGGCTGTCAAACAACATTGTTGGTGTCAGCTGCACACATTTGATTGAATGCTGCAATATCTCTGCATAGAGGCATGTCTAAATGCTGCTTTTCTTTTCTTCCTTATCACTGACACAATGTGTTGCTGAATTGTGCATCAGCAGCCACAGCAGTTGCCCCCCCAGAACAGTGAAAAGAGTCACAGGACTTTTCCCTTTAATTACTCTAAAGTGCAAAACATCCCAGTTTCCCCTGATGGTATTATTCCTTTGTGATGAAGTCTATATTGGATTTATGCTTTTGCTCCAAATGGCAGATTAAGAAATGCATGAATATTAATTTGCAGTATGTTTTGTAGACTATGTTTACAGTAATTCTGTGATTACTCTCTGGTAATTGTATACTAATAATGCTAGTTGTTTATATACAACTTCAAAAATAAATATGAAGCAATTTCATTAGCAATGGACTCTCAAGAGATATTTCATAATGAGGATAAATTTCCTGTATTTAATATGGAGAGGCTGCAGATATATTCAGATACAAACAGGTGTAACATCACTAAGGCAGACAGATGCAATAAAAAACTCACAAGCATTTTGGCTGGATTTGTATCAACTACCTTTTTAGACATTTAACTGAGGCACATAAATTAGACATATGGCCTTGTTCCATAGTCAGCAGAGATCACTATAAGACAATTTAGGCTATGAGAAATAGGCAATAAAATCAGAGAACAGAGCTGAAATTAAATATTCAGGGTGTAGGTAAAGGCTTTGTTTTATCATAGTGATCAATGCCTTTAAACACCAGGAAGAATCCAAAGGATTCTCAGGGTTAGTGTGAATGCCAACCTTTAGCAGGAAATTATGACAATGGTAGCTCTGAACACATCACATCTTTCTGCACCAGTGTGCCAGCATGGACCATCTAACTCAAGCATGTAAAATCATAGCATGTAAACTGAGATTCATGAAAGAACCCAAATAAAAGGTGGGGATGCTATTACATGACCAAGTCCATCTTGGAGTGATACCCACACCCCTTCACCTACTTCTTTTCAACCTTTCCTTGGACACACAGCAAACTCCTTGCGTTCTGCACCAATCTGATTGCTACTGAGTAGTTGCTATGTAGTGAACAATTAAATAGCTGTCAGGGATGGCAATGCATAATGATGGATTAGGTAATTTTGGCAATTTTTTACTGTTGTCAATTTTGGTCAGTGAAATTTGGAAAGAACTTCAGCATCTTTGGCTGAAAACACCTCTATTAATGCCAGTGATTAATAATTAACAAATGTGCTGTTATTATTTTAATAATCCTCTCAATATGATTATGGAGCTGTGAAAAAGCTCACAACTCTATTAAAAAGTTTGCTTCAAAATACAGTCACCCATTCTGTTTCCAGGATAGCCTGTATCCATCCCCAAGGGGATCTGCTGTGCCGTGATGATGAGCCCCACAGTGTGTCCATTTTACAAGAGCAGCATTAGAGGTCACAGCACAGCAGATTCAGTCTCCCTTTCCAAGTGCAGTCTGGAGGTCTGGATCCAAACAATTTAGCCACACAATCCTCACCTATTGTGTTAAAAAAAAGCCCCAAGATCTTATCACTCTGCCAGCAAGGAAGGTCCCATTTTCATTGCCAAAGGGATCTTGAAGCACCCTTTGCAGCCAAAGAGGTCCAGCCGTCACAGACTGAGCACCAGATTTTCTGTGCCTCAATGGCTCCATCCACCTCCTGGTACACAGCAACTCTCACACACACACCAGCAGGAGCCAAAATCACACACTGCAGGAGAAGGAGCAAGGCTAGGCACTACACTCACCTCTACCCAAGATATTTTTCCTTGAAAGAGCCCATCCCTTCACAGCTAGTGCTGACTGTCTGCCAGCCATTGGGCATCCCCAGCCCAGCTGCCTGCTCATTGCAGAGGCCATTCCTGAGTTCCCAGCCATGTTCTGCTGAGGGGTCTGGGGGCTCAGCATGGCCCTGGCAGATCCAAACCCGTGCCATCTGCAACAGGGTTGTGCACAGCCCTTGGGGTGGGCTCGGGAATAGGCAGGAGCCTTGTCCTGGAGCAGCCCCATGTGCTGGGAGGCTCCAGCGGGAGCAGAGTCAGGCATGAGGCACTGCTGGGCTGAAAGCTCTGAATATGTGCTGCTGTCCCTGGCTCTGCTGCCCACCATTCCTAGGGCTGCAGCAGGGCTCATGGATGATGTTCCCTCACCAAGGAAGGACAGGCTCACAGGGAAGTTAGGGTGATAGACCAAATGAGCTAGCACCAGAGAAGTTTTTATTTGGCTCCCATGCAGAATGTGGTCAACTTTCCCCTTCTGCATTTCACCAGAATATACATGTTTAAATAGAAATCCTCCAGCAAAGTTTATCCTTGAAATATTTTGGGCCATCTTGACCCACAATATTCTGCTGAAGTCTCCATGAGGCATCTTGGAAAGGCCATCATGTCCCCCAGGATGCATGCACCAGTCCTGCTGTGAACAGCACTACTTTGACTTAAGTGCTAGCACCAAGTACCTCTTCTGCACGTAACTCTGCAGACACCGTGGTGAGTGACAAAGGCTGCTTGCCATGAGGACATTCCTTAGGACCTACAGCCATACCACTTTAATCCCAATGTCTCCCCCAAACACTTAGCAGATACTGTTACCTGCCTTAGAGAGAGAATTACAGGCATTTGATTGCTCATTTTGGCCAGTTCATCAATGAGGACACAGAAAAAAAAGCTCAATAATTTGTCCAATGCCACAGAAAAAAATGTCCGTGTTTTGGTGAAGATTAAAATTCCCTGGAAAGTAATATTTATCTTGTCCCTTTCCACTTACCTTTACTTCATCCAAAACTCTATACAAAATTCATTAATGTTTGTAGCTCATCACTCTGACTACATGTTACTCCATCCTTTCAGTAATGTTTTCTCTCCTCTCTTGTGTATCAGCTAATTCATGGAGTAACTCCATTCTATGAATCCCAGAATGTCTTGGCTGGAGATATTAACCTTTCTAAAAAATACACTGGGAAAAGGAGATGGGAACCAAACTCTGTAATAGATGTCTCTGTATGTCCTGGATAAATGCACTATGCACATAGAGCTGTTGTTACTACTCTTGCAATTTCATTCTCAACTTTTGCACCTGTTTACGTGGCCTGTGAAATATAGCCATACTTTTCATAAAATTAACTTTCATAAACACTTTTCTATCTCCAGATATCTTTACAGGTCTTAACTGAGTTTTTTCAGGCTGTTCCATGTAGCTCTTGGAGGAGATACTGCAGAAAATACCTGAATTCTCCACTGGAAAAAAAAAAAAAAATTGAGTCTTCTACCATTACTCGGCTGTATGTCTACCTGAGCTTTTATGCTGGATGCTGTGACTGCAGAACACTGCAAGGTTATTCAGACTGTACCTTGTCTGTCTTCTAACCTTTGCAGCATGCTGCATAAGAAGTTTGACCTCTGTCCTTTCCTATCCCCTGGCTGAAAAAATGACTTCAAACTCAAACAGGCAGTAAAAATGAAAAATCAGATGTAGTTCAACCTTCATCCATAAATCAGTCACATAGAACATAGCCAGTTTCTTGGCAAAACCCTTGTGCAGCCACAGAAACCACATACACAACCACTGCATATTAAAAATGCATTAAAGCTCAAAGGAAAAGATTGAAAAGAGAAGAGTGTGTACACTTCCATGCAATCTCTTCTACAAGTATTAGCATCATTTAGGAATGCCTGAGCAGAAGTGTCCATGTCACCGTTGTTGTTTTGAATCACATTCATTTTAGTATCACAGCTCTTTTAAGATCATTACTCTTGTGAGCTAACAAGACAACAGCTAATGTAATAATTTGTCCTGGGGCATTTTATTTTATAAGCAGCATGAGGGAAAATGTTTGAACTTGGAGTCTGGACAGAGAAAAGTGTGGATGAGGCTACATGTACTGTACTGTGTCAACAGCCATCTAACCAAATACATCTCCTTTCTCAAAAAAAATGCAAGGAATCATCTCATCCTATGAAACAGCTATGTTGTAAAAACAAATTAATCCTCTTAAACAGTTTTGAATTTCTCAAATGAGAGTTAAGTGTCAATCCTCATCCCTGATAATAGCACAGAAAAAGATAGGCTGTCCTCTCAAATATATGTCCAGGTGGTCATGTTTATTAAAATACAAAATAATAATAATAATGATGAACCAGACTCTTATGGACATTAGAGGATCCACTAAGAGCATATAACCTACATCAGTTCTTTCCTCCACCAATATTCAAAACTGAAATCTTGCTTGTCCTGAATCACTCCTCTTAACACGTCTTTTCCTCAAATATTTGCATTCTAACATTCTCAGAAGGAAACACAAGAGATTGCAGGACAGAATAATTTGCAATTGATGCTTTTTTTTCCCCATTGTTCACTGAGTCCTAGTTAAGGTCCTCATGGGAAAAATAATAACGACACAAACAAGAAGATATTTCAATTTAAAGAATGAGAATTAACTACTCAAATGTCTTCACTGAAGAGACACTCATCCTGACAATGTTTATCTGAGGTGAGAGAACTATAAAAGGATTTGACAAAATATCAAAATTAATGACTAACTCTGAGAAAGGGAATCAACATCTGTAATCTTTGTCTCAAGATTCATGAACAGGAGGACAATAAATTCTATAAGAAAATGCCAAAGGAAATATCCACCCTGTGTAACTTAACACATCTTCACCAGCAGATCCGTGTCAGAATTTAATATGATATAATAAGGAGATCAGATATTTGTAAATATAATGAAAACATCCACAGACATAAAAATAAATACTTATCAATATTCTGGGAAAAAAATTTCAGGTAAGTTTACTATCAGTTACAACATTCATGAACTTCAAACCTGTGAAATCAGTTCTGTTGGTAAAGAAGCAGATAATGTTTAGAAATTGAAGTTAAATGCAAAAAAGGCAAATGCTTTAACAGTAACGGTCCTAAACAGTGCCATAACTCTAGCAGGGGTATAGTGGATTCTCCATGGATAGAACCTTCAATGAATCACTGAGTTTTGAGGGAGTTGTAATTTTTTATTGTTGTTTTTGTTTTCATTCTGAAATATTTGCTTTCATCCTGGTGAAGCAAGAATTACTGGAAACCCTCTGTATTCCACAAGAGGTCAGACTAGAGGGTCAAAATAGCCACATCTCTCTAATAAAAAAAATCTATGAGCATGTAAGTTTTGACCTGAAAAATGACTTCTCCATTTTGATGAGTATATCACTCACTGAGAAATATACATGTAAAAAATGGAGCGACGGAAGCCTACATACAGCTAAACACATGACACTTCACTTTCCTTTGACCTTCTATAAAACTATGGATAAATCCTTTAATTTACCAGTACTCTTTGCACAACTATAAAATACAACAATATGTTCCCACTGCTTAGTTTGTTGAGCTGCTTAATTGGTAAATATTTATAAAGGGAATCTAAATCCTTGAATTAAAATGGAGATATGCAAATGATTATTGAATGCAGGTGTTCACAGCTCAGTGATAGCAGAGAATGTTATCTTCTCTTGTGCATTATAATATCTTAGAAATAAATGTCAGCTGTCATTTTAAAAGTACTAAGAACGAGCATAATAGGCTGTTCCTGGGCAATTTGTCCTTCTTGGCCCCAGCTGACAGGGATGAATTTTCTGTATCTTCATGAATCACCTTAATGTAGTCACTCAGGAGATGTGTAATAAGATTTGTATATTTGTAACTTTGCAGGGCTACAAGATTTGCAATTCAGTTTTGAACTGTCAGCTGTTTCTTTTCACATTTATTTCAAAGTCTCTGGCAACCATTTTGACAATTCATCACATGGATATGTCTGTGCAATACCTCTTTCCCCAGTAAGGAATTTGTTTGTTCAAGATTCAGGCAAAAAACATCTGAGGCATAGTAATGCACTGTGTTGCATCAGAAAAAGACCTGGACATGCATTTAGGGTAACAAAGACCTCTGCTTTATGGGCAGCTGTGACTTGGCCTGAGGGTCACAAGTGTCATGTCTGTATCCCCTTGAGGGCTTCTCCAGCATCTCTGGGGCTGGCAGCCACAGCCACCTAATATCTTTGGAGAAGGAGGGTCCTTGCCCCTTTAGTTCAATGAAGGAGTGTCTTACCATTTTCTTTCAAGTCCTTTCCAACCATTAACTACTTGGTAATGGCAATTAATATTAGGTAAACACTAGTATTAGTTATATTTCCAAAAATGTTTACAGACCTTTGAATCTTGCTTCTATTAATATTACATTCAGTGACTGTAGCTGAACCATTAAGAAATAATCAGTGTCATAATGTTTTTTATCACAGAAGTTGAATTAATTAATTTTGCTCTATTTGCTCTTCCCCTTTTTTGTCCTGATTTTGATAGTAAAATACCTTATTTTGGCCTTATTGGAAGGGATGTGGGCAAAGTGGTTAAAAAAAGTCAAAACTGTTTACCTGAACTACAAGGTTTTCATCTTTTTCCTAACCAATGAGAGACAGATTAATTATCTCAGAAGTACAGAAGCAGAAAACAGGGAAGAATGAACATCATGAAATGACCACCTCCTACAGTAACACAAAATTAACTGCACCTATTTTAACTTAATGACTGAAACTTGCCAAATGAACCAGAGGAAATTCCAAATTCCATCATGCTCTCTTTCTTTAGTTTCTATATTCTGACAGCTAATTTTATGTCATGCTTGCCCTTTTAAAAAAGGAAATCATTAGATATCCAACTGTGTTAGGTTTGCATGGCCTCGTTTTTGAAAGTGGGGATGTTTCTGTGAGAACCTGCTAAAAAGCTTCCTCCATGTCCAGCAGAGTCAATCTCTGGAAGCTCCAAAGACCGACGTGCCACTGGCCAAGGCTGGGCAAATTAGAAATAGTGGTAAAGCTTCTGTGGTAACAGATTTAGGAATAAAGGGAAAGCAAAGAGGGCCTGTGCAGTTTTAAATGTGGTCAGAGAAGAGTGGGGTGAGCACACATGAGAAGACCAGCTCTGCAGACACCAAGGTTAGTCCAGGAGGCGCAGGAGGTGCTCCAGGAGCTGGAGCTGGGATTCCCCTGCAGCCCGTGCTGCAGACCATGGTGAGCCAGCCCCTGGGGGTCCATGGGGGATGCAGAGATCCACCTGCAGCCCAGGGAGGAGCCCACACTGGAGTGGGTGGGTGCCTGAGAGGAGGCTGTGAGCCTGTGGGAGGCCCATGGAGAGAGGAGTCCAGGCTGGAGCAGCCTGTCCTGCACCCTGTGGAAGAGTGACCCACGCTGCAGCAGTCTGGGGAGAACTCTTGCCCACGGGATGGACTCATGTTCAGCTGGTTGCAGGGAGCTGCTGCTTGTGAGATGGAGCCACATTGCAGAAGTTCATGGAGAACTGTCTCCCATGGGAGGGACTCCATGGTGCAGCAGGGGAATGACTCCTCTCCCTGAGCAGCAGGAGAAACCACAGGTGATGAACTGACCATAACCCCCCTGTTCCCTGCACTGCTGGGGTAGGCAGTAAAGCTGAAAAGTAGGGAGGGGAGGGGGAAGGTGTTTCTAAGGGTTTATTTTATTTCTCATTATCCTGCTCTGATGCTGTTAGTAATAAATTCACTCCATATTTCAAAGTAGGAGCCTGTTTGGCCCATAATGGCATTTGATGAGCGATCTCTCCTTGTCCTTATCTTAACTCATGAACCCTTACTTAAATTTTCTCTCCTCTGTCCAGTTTGCAGAGGGGAGTGAGTGAAATGCTTTGGTGAGTGCCAGGAACTGGGCCAACATCAACCCACTACACCAGCTCAGTAGGTGTTTCTGCTGCATGCTATTATTTGCCTGTAGGATTCAAAGCTATGTACAAATTCCAAGGTCCCTGCCAATATTTCCACTGGTTCCAAAACAAGCTCTGCTCCTGCTCCCACTGATGTAAGGGGCAGGGAATAGTATTCATGCTGAGCATAAATTCATTCTAGCCAGAGAGGTACCGAAAAGATTTTGTTTTTTAAAAGGGTGGAAATTATAAGCATTAGCTCTAGGATTCATTTAACCAAGGGGCCCAAACATTCTGAATTTTTACCAGGAATAGATGAGAAACAACTGTTTTCATTCCCTATTGAGATCCTCTGGGTACTGGAAAAAGAAACAGCTTTCCTGGTCAGCCTCAGAGCCTGATGGTGGGAACCTCTCTACAAATTGATGCTATCAACAAGTTGTGCTGTATCTTTTCTTGATGTCTTCTTCCATCCTGTTATTTTTGTTTTGCTGGACTTATTTATTATTTGACATAGACTTTTTTTATAAATGTCAGCAGCACATGCTATGGCTCAGAGTTTGTCTGTAAGGTGTACTTTCCAAACTTCATACCAGATTCAGGATGTGAATATATTTTGGTGTGCCTCTGTGGCTGTTCGTTCATGATAGAGACGAATCAATAGTGGAAACCCACTTTCTCTGCTTAGTTCAGAGGCAGAAGCTTCTTCTAGGCAAATATTAAGTGCCCCAATGGAAAAAAAAAAATGTGTAACAGAACTTACAACTGTCTGTTCAGAAAAAGACACTAGTGAAAAACAGACACTCAGACTGTCTCCAATTTTCTTTAAAAATTATACAGATCTTAAAAAAAAAAAAATCCAACTACTTAGTCTGTTGGTGTAAACTCTTTTTGTTCACTATTTTAGGTCTAGAAAGCCTCTTTCATTTAAACAAAACCGTCAGCTGACTTCTGCCTCACATTTGCTCATCACTGGCATCTCACTCATGTATGAAAATGCATCACGCAGCTTCTCCACTTCATGGCTGCCTTGAATTGTGGAACTGCAGAAAGGTCCCAGCACAGCAGTGAAGCTCCCCAACGAGGAACATATGAAGGAGAGTCTCCCAAGTGGCTCTCCCTCCAAGAAGAGCTGTTGAAAGCAACCCTTTCCACCTGCAGCCTTGACAGGTGGCCATTTTTCCATCAAGTGGTGCCAGAGCCCCAACACACAAGTGAAACATATTCCACTCCATGGGCCAGAAGAGCACAGTGTGCCTAGTATAAATGCTGCATTGACATGAAGGAATTCCTTCATGCCTGACGATATGTTACCCATGGCTGAAGATGTATTACACCTAATTTCTCTCTCCTGTAACATAACAGTCAAAAGTGCACTCAAATAAAAGAAAAATACTGACAAAATACTTTCCACTCCCTCGTAGACATTTCTACATGCAAAACACATGGCAGGAGCACATGCAGCTCACCCCTGAATATTTGTGCCGTGTATTCAAGCCTATTTGAGCTGAAATTTCAGCTCCTTCCTGATACTGGCCCAGGAGAAGCTGAGCTCTCAATACTTCCAGTGATTTCTGTTATGTGAAAGGTGATCAAAATTTCAATGCATTGCACTAAATCCATTCCCAAGCTTCTTGTAGATTTTTACCATAGGAAGGCAGTTCAATTGAATTCATAGAAGATTTATATTACTCTCCTCCAGGCTGTGATGGTATGGAGCAGACAGAGCAACAATAACACCGTGACAGCAAATCATCCAGTATATCCCACAGAATCTATCCAATTTTGGTAAGATTCATTTTTCACTTTTCTTAGCCTTCCCAGTTCATCATCTTTGGGAATCTTACATGAAATTCCACATTTCACTAGCTAAATTACTTTTATTATCTTATCACATTAATTTAAAGCTGAGCTCGTATGCATCTCTTCTATGCTGCAATGTCCAGTATAGACACAAGAGCTGACTGTAATTAACAGTCAAAATAAAAATGTCCTTTCTCCTTTTCACTCCGTATATTTGTCAGCTAAATTCTAATTAGCCAAGGACAGATAACACTAGAGAAACTCCACAACTATACAGACACAGCTTCTGTAAGTCATATTCTGTACTCATAATATTATTAATAATGAAGATATTCCCCACTGTTACCATGGGGCCCCATGTCTGATAAGGCTGAACTGAATTACTGCATGTACCAGATATTCATGCTGAGTAAACAGAAGCAGAAATGGTAAAGATTTCAGTCCAAAAAATGAAATGAACTCAAACTTGTAAAAATTTGAATAATAAAGTCATACTTGCTCTGGGGATAAAGCAATCTGGCAAGAATTGATAGTGAAAAGATAGTGAATTCCTGCAGCACGGATGGGAGGCAAGAATAAAAGAATTTAAAAGTACAGAATGTTTTCTTCCAGACACTTGCAGTCATTATAAGTAACATATTTTTCTTGCTTTGTTGTCATACAGAAATTTTTTTCTTGAAAAAACAGTCTACTTTGGGGTTAGAAAAATACATAATGCAGTATGTGGGGACAGTCCAATATTTGGATGCCTTTTTAATGTATGGAAATGTCTAGTATGACTTTAAAATCTCAGACAATCCTTATAGTATTTTAGGAATTTACACTTGCAGACTTAAAAATGAGCAAAAGACCTACATATTGTGTCCAATTATGTGTGGAGAACAGAACCTTTTGCTACTCATTGCATCTCACTCACTGAACTAGCTGAAACCTCCTAATTCAATCAAAACATCCCAGGAGAGCACAACACTTGAAAATTATGCTTGGCAGTAGGTAACAACCTTCCATTTAAATCCTGTCTATTCACAACAGCGGAGGAAAGTCCAGCTGCTCTCTGAATTATCATGCATCTTGTATCCAGCTGTTCTGAAAAATCCATAGCTAGCACTTGAAGATATTAGATTTTAAGTTATTATATACACACATCATTAACTTTAAAAAGTAGAGTAAATGGAGTATTTTTCTTATATGTGTCAGTCTATGACATACATTTGAAACAGGCATGAATTTTGTCCTTGTTTTAAAGTATCTATATCTCCATAAACAGGGATACAATTTTCTGATCATTAAAATGGATTCCTAAAGTTCTGAAAGGCTGATAATAAAAAATAAATGTAGCTATCTCAATTAAAAACCATTGGATAATTGATTATTCAGTTATAGCCCTTTGTTTAGGCATTTTTGGAACAATTAATTATAATGTCTAACTGAATCGGGCTCATCAACTCACTAACATTCAATGGAAATCTGTGGTATTTACTAAATGAATAGTTTGAATTACATTCTTTTAAGTAAATTGCCAAGTTTATACAGAGTGACAGTAAGTTATCTTGTGCATGCTGCTACACAGATTGCCTTTTCTACCAGCGCTGCAAGTGCAACTGATTTGGTTTTGGAGTAGTTTTTTGTATCTTGCAAATAGCAGGAGAACATTTTTGCTTTTAACACTACCTCTTGTATAACCCCATAATCAGTGGGGCACATGCAAAATGCAACACAAAAAAATAAGCTTATACTAAAGATAACATCACTTTAAGATAAGCCAAGATTTGAACCTCAGTCTGATTCCTTTCCAATTACTTGGTTCTATGAAAGAGCTCCTGTGGTTTTAGTTACGGCCAAGTCAAACCCGACCCAGACAGGAACAGTTTCCAGGCTCTGACCCAGATGTATCTGATTGTGTCTTGAAGGAAAAGCTGAAACCTGATCTGCCAGAAAACCTAAATGCTGAACTCTAAGGCTGTGGCTAAAACTTCAGCAGCGAAACTGCTTGAACTACCCCGGGTAACTGACACCACCAGCTTCCCAGACATTTTCTTTTTTGGCCATCTGCCACCTTCTTCCTTCCCCAGTTCAGCCTACCACATAGCAGCTAGTACAAACATTTCTGCCAAACCAGCCCAGCTGGCCATTCCAATGGCAAGAGTGAACAGCAGGAGGGAGACACTGACTCCTTCTTTTTCCACTGGCACTAAAAATTCTATTGTGAAGTTTCCCATTTAGCTTAGTTTTAGTTTTTCTCCAGATCCTCATGAAGAGTTTACCTACAGGCCATACCTGCAGGCATGGCTACAAACAATAATTTGCCATCACTGAAGACTCACTGATTCTGACAATATAACAGCAACTTGCAACTGCAAGATTATAGGATAGCTGGTAGCCAGAGTCAGTGCAAAAGTGCAAAATGTAAAATGTCCTTCGGTCACCAGCAGAGGAGCACACAACACATGAGAGACTTATTGCAACATTTATTTTCCATTCCTTTCCAGAGGAATTGAATGAAGATAGCAATATTGTTTTGTGTTTGCAGCCTGTAAAAGAAAGTATATCATATTAGTGTTCACTCTGGTTTGTATCCTCAAATACTGGTAAAACTGAAATGAACTGCAAAGGGAAATGCTGGTGATCCATCTTAATTGATTGACCAATACATCAACCCTTGAAATCTAACAACAAACCAAAAGATTGGTGTAGCTTAGGGCAAATAATTGAAATAATGTTTTATGCTATATTTCCATGATGGAAACCTCCCTATAATACACAAAGATCAATACTCAGAGTGATAGATGAATGGTTTTGAAAGCTTCAGAAGTCAGCTGGCTGACTTCTAGTTCATGAGATATGAGAAATATGTCAACCATTGCACAATTGCACCATTAGTTTTGGAAACTCGTTTAATGTGTGTTTGTGAAAAAGAACAAAAGGATTTGTGACCTGCCTGTTTAATACCTTTCTACACATGGGAAGGCTGCTCAGCTGTTTTCTAACTCATCAAACTTTCTTCACACATGAAAATGAAAAACTGAAGTCTAAATTTTTGGAAATTTTTATTCTACACACTGAGTTCACTTAATGAAACACAAGTTTTATTGAAAAAAATAGTAGAGTAAAGCCAAGGACCATCTTTGGCATAAAGCCTAGATCTGACTGCCAGGTTACTTGCAAAATGGCAAGTTGAGGAGAGGATTTTCCAATGTTTTCAGGTTGACAGAGGAAACACATGAAAGTGGAAAAGAAGAGTCATCATTTAATGTGGCTTTCTCATTGATCATCCTGGAAGAAAAACTTGTCAAAGGACAAGCTGGCTCTGCTCAACTTCTTGTAAGTTTGTCAGGTTTTAAGCACTTTACCAATGAAGACTTCTACCCTTGTTCTTTTATTTATTGTGGTAGAACTTAGAAATGTCAAGATATGTAAAGATGGCCTCAAATGGTTTTATGGTCACTCTGATACAGAAGGTGTAAGCAGCTTAATAAATGCCCTTTTTTCTGGCTAGACAGTGCATTTAAGATGCTCAAAGGTTTGGTTTAGTCTAAATACTTCAGGTAGAATAGAGTAGCATACCTTCACTCCACAGTGAGCAAACGCATAAGAGGCTAGCAGGGCAGCCTCTCAAATTAGATATATATCCTTTAAGTCCTGTGCTTGGGTTGTAATGTAATGGTGCATGGAGATTCTATAGCCCATATTATAAAATCCTCCTTTGTCCTTCTATACTCCATTTAACTCTTCTGTGGAGCACATGCCAGAGTCTCATCTTTCAAAGACTTAGCAGAAAGCATTACACAAGCAATAAACCAAGAGCGAACAAGGAAGTCTTGGTAAGTGGATGTTAACAGTCCTTGGTGATCTTTCTAAATGAAGACCATTTACCTTCTTGGGACACAAGGAGGTGAACTACCTCAGCAGCTGCTGCTCAAGGTTACACAGATGTCACCATCAAGATGTATTCTTGTATCAAGATGCTTCTTGTATTACACACCACAGCTACTCTCACACTGGAGGTTACCATTTCCATTTCTCCTCTCCTACTGCCTGCCTTTGTAGCTGTGCGCCTCTTTGGGCTCTTATATGGTCCCACAATGGAAAAAGGGAAGGGAAAGGGAACGAGAGATCAAAGTACATCACTCAGAGGCAAAGATTGCAGAGTGAAGACTTAAATTATCAGAAAAGAGTAGTTAGTAATCTACTTACTACTGAAGACAAGGGCGTGGGAGCAGGGAAATAGGCAACCCAGGAGCAAGAACTAAGTAACCCAGAGATCTCAAGTTACATTAGGCTTTTTGTTAGGATTTGGGGTTTGTTTGCTTCTTTTTCCTAGTCTGTGATCTTGGTGCAGCAAATATTTAATTTCAAGAGAAAACACAATAAACAAGATCAGATTTAGTGACCAGATATGCTGCACTTTTTCTTGCATCTGGTGGTCCAGATTCAACAGAAGATATGAAAGAGGCAGAAGATTAATGATAAAGACATTGTATGGTAAAACAAAAAAGCAGATTCAAATTGCCTGCAGCTGAGGTAAATTTGAACTTCCTGCACATGTTTTCTAATCAAAAGGCACTTCTACCATGAGTATTTCCTCTCACAGACATATTATAAATTTACTTGACTGGGTTTTTTATGATAAGCACAGTACTTC
Organism: Vidua macroura; assembly: GCF_024509145.1. Taxonomy (NCBI): domain Eukaryota; kingdom Metazoa; phylum Chordata; class Aves; order Passeriformes; family Viduidae; genus Vidua; species Vidua macroura. The sequence goes on along the minus strand of NC_071576.1, from coordinate 17,985,946 downwards.
CATGGTGAATTAAGTGTCATCTAGAAAACCCTAACCAACTGGGATCTCCAGGGACCTGTGAAAAAAGAAGTTTTAAATGGAAGTGCTTAAATATACACTCAGTCACAATGGAGTTACCTGTGATTCTGCACAGCAGGACTTTGGATGTCATATAAATTCTTCCAGGGGAAACATCAAATATTTTTCTTAAAATAGGTGTATGCTTCATTTTGCTTTTACTAGATGCATCATTCAAAGCCTAAATTCTGGTAATATAAAATCTTCTACAGTTAATAATAGCAGCATTTCTGATGGTTTCTTCAGTTAAGAAAATACTTTTTTAGACAGTTTTTTAGACAGTACCAAACACTGTCTAAATGAAGACTTGCAAAGTAAATAAGGTTAGAACAGCATTCACCAGTCTAAGTCTGCAGGACTGTCTGTAACTCAAATCTTTGTGAATTTCTGTACTTGCCTCCATTCTCTGATTGCTTCAGCCCTCAGATAGCAGCTGGATGTAACCTATCAAACACTATTCACAACAAAACCTTCCCACATAAATTCAGAAATACTTCACACAATTACTGCATCATACTTTTGGGGGTCAGTGAACTCATATTCTTATAAAATGCTGCATTTCTCCCTCAAAACTTCTCAGGCATTGAAAAGTTAAAACACAGAACAAGTGGATTATAATGGAGTTCAAACTGACTTGCTACCAAACCCCATCACATTTTTCAAATCATTTAAACCAAAGTGGGTTTAGTATTTTTAGATATATTTGAATCATGAAGTTATCTAAGGTTAAAGTTTAACGAAGTCTGAGCAATAAGTCAGCCATGACACCTTGATAATTTTTCCTTCACTATGTTGTCCAGAACATTTTTTTTTTTTTCTTTTTTTTCAAATTGTAATATCTCTGTGTCAATAGATTTTCATGTCCATGCATTCAGATACAAAGGATGTGGTCTTTGGTCTGTGGAGGAAACCTATCTGTCATGCAGAACCAAAATCCTTTTCTAGCACTTAAGGTGTGCAGCAAGCCTTGGCTTATCTTCAATATGTTACTTCTACAGAATCTATTAATTTTTTTTAGGATTGAGTGGTGCATCCACACTCTTATGCTACACAACAAGAAGGCACAGTCCACACTGTGCTTCAAATGTGGACCATCTACTTATTTAAATATCTTGCTGTAAACCTTTCTCAGTGTTTCATTCAAGAGCAGTACAACAACAGGTAGCACCAAGAAAGAGATAAACTAGTGAAAGGAATATCTTGAAATTCCTCCTTCTCTGAAATAGTTTCAGAAATCCTAGAGATCAAGAGCACAATGCAAGCTCCAGGAAAACATGAAGGGAGATATGGATAAGCACACACAACATCAGAGTAGAGGCCAGTATGCAACACACTGCACTCCCATAGAAACAGTGAGCATGTCCACCCAGAACCTGCAGTGCCTCTGAAACAAAAGCAAGATATGAACAACACTCTTGCCAGAAAAAGTGGAAAATGTTGACAGCCACCATTCTGAGAACCAATCTTTTATATTTTTTTCACAGCTGTCATCAACAAACAGAGATCTGAAATGCTATTAAGACCTCTTTTCTGAGGTCTGTGTACATCTGGAGAATGATATCTTAGCTGCAAAGCACATTGTGGTTTACTAATATTATCACTAGCTATCATCCAGGTGGTCTTATTTTTATTTACAGAGATACAAATATGGATTTTCCTATCCACCCCTCAATCCATCACTGTGAGAGAAAAGAGGTAAATACTAAGTATCAGTTCTTTTTAATTACAGTCCTGACTTATTGCTAAATAAAAATGTATCGAGAATTTATGGTTGGTCCAGGCAAAGAGGTGAACACATTTTTAAAGAGAGTAGGTATTTGGGAAAGAAAACATATTAAATAATGTGCATTGTAATCCTTATGACTGGAAAAGGATAACTGCTCTGCTGTTTAATTTTTGTAAATTGAATGAAAAGGTTATCTGCTTTAGAAATTTCTTATATTTAACACCTCTATGTGGTATTATACCATACCTCAGCTCAGAGGATTCCAAAGGAATTTTCTGCTTTTCTCCTATCTTATGCATTTGCAATTAAAGAAAATGGTGGAGCATGGAAATGGACAAAATCCTCTTTTATAAGACTTTTAAATTTAACAGCAGTGCATTTTGAAAGTATGCATACAGAAACACACATAATTCTTCTGTTCATTAGCATTATGGATATGTGCAAAATAGATACAGGTTCTTCCTATAAATTTCTGGCATTTGGCCCTTTAACTATAGAAAAATAGCAACCTGTTTCTTTGCAGATACAAAATGGATACTCTGTATCTGCCAGCTATTAACTCCCCCTCAGTCTTTCCTATCTGGTTAATCGGATTATTTCCTTTTCTGATTTTGCTTTTCTAACTTCCTGTGTAAATGTCCCTGTTGTCCTTCTAAAAGCAGCACATATGAAGCTATTTTTATCTTACTGGATTTTGAGATCTGCCTCAAAACACTCCATGTCCCAGCTATTAGCCGGAATGAGAATTGGATCCAGCTGGTACCTCCACCCCTAGAAACTAAAAGTAGATAAGCTTAAATGTCTGGTATGCAGACATTTGTAGTGGGTCTGATTTTTAAGTAGTGAAGAATTTACTTAAGTGTGGTTTTTGTGCAGGAACTGATCTGTTGCATCACTTCAGTTTATTCAGATATCCTGATGTCTTCCCTTGTTCTGGCAAGTCCATTGTTTCTTTCACTGTAAATCTGACTCATTTTTCTCTCTGCATACATCCCAATCTTTCTGACCTTTTTCTTCCTTAAGGCATTTTTCCCTCTAGACAGGCTCTTCTTCAGGCTTACCTTATGTCATAAAAAAGGTCCCAGCTGCTTCTTCAGTTTTTAACTGAGAAGCGATAAGTTTCATTTAACTGCTTTGATGAGTCTAATGAAGAAACATAGTAGATTGGACACTGCTGCAGACCTAGACAAATGTTATCCTATAAACCAGGTTACAAAGGACACGTAAACTCTCAGCTTTCCTAACTGCAACGTAGTCTGCAGAAATTGTAAGTAAAGCATACTTAATACCTCTAATTAATTTACCTGCTTCCAAATGAAACCATGCTCTGTCTTCAAGATAATGTTAGCTCTTAATTAGACCAACAGTACCCACACATAAGTAGCCTCCACAGAGTAAATTTAAGTACAGTTACTTGGACTTGTAGCTACCTTTCCAATATAATGTCTCTTCTATGAATGACAAAAGACCCAACAGAGGCCTTGATGAATTATATACTCAAATATAATCTCAATTTCCCAGCTGTTGAAAGATAATGATAATATTGCTCCTTATTATCCTTTGATGATCTTGTCTAGTGAGAGAGATTGATCTGTGTGAAAGAGCTCTATGCAGTCTTATCAACTAGGAACACAGGAATCACTTATTGAAGCCCAGAAATCGCTACTGTCTACAAATAAAAGTTCTAGCAATAGATATTGAAACCCTAGGTAGAATATAGGGATATGAACAGAAGAGAACAAACAGTTTTGATTATTATAATGAGGAAAATGCATTTTTACTTTGATGAGGTCTGTGCTGAATTTCTAGCTGATTTTTATTTTGTTGCATGAATTAGTTTTCTATTTCTAATTATTACTAGACAGTAAAGAAGCATTCAGTTCCCTGCTGCTAAAAAGTGAAAGGAGAAATAAATTAGAGATTGTTTATGCAAAGAAAAAAAAAAAACAGAAAACCAGAGAAAATAAGAATCACAAGTTCAGCCTCCCCTGAAAGAAGATAATCCACAAGTTCTCTGAAAGAAGGAATTGCACATCTTCCTATAGAGTGCAATAAATTTCTTTCTAAAAGTGAAATAATTTTTGAGCTCTTGAGTGTAAGAATTGTACTTACCTTATGAATAAAGTGACAGCACAGATATTAAAATTTGATATTCTCAATACTTTAATGTTAAAATAAATCAAAATGTAAGAAGCCCTGAGACTCCTTCATTCTTTTTCTGAGAAAAGCAAACTTCTTTAATTTGAATGGATGTTAGCTTATGATTGAGAAGCAGGTTCTTGATAGGAAATTGTATGAATTTGTGTCTCTGTAGCAATCAGAAGGTGCATACATAGTTCATAAAACATGCAGTACATTGCTCTGTCTGTCAGTGCCAACTGGCATTCTGGGGCTTTATTAATACAATAGGTCATGGGGATGACAAGCTTGAAGCTCGAAATAATGATCTAATGATTGTTTTTAAAATTCATGTTCCCTTGCTTCAAGGTACGGTGAGAGATTTTTTCTTATTAATGTACAGAGCTTTCAAATACAAAGATAAAGGAAGAATTTCAAAACAGAAGATAATACATTTAGTTACTGGCAGTAATTACTGTTAGAACAGAACTGTTTCTTTTACATCCAAGACATTACAGTGTAAAGAAGAAAAGGTTCAAGATCATATTCTAGTATGCCCACTACCCAAGAATGCATAAATTGAAAAACTATGTTGATAATATGAAATATGCTTGATGATACCTAACGTCCAAGACTAATATTGTTCCAGAAGAGTTTGGAACATCAAACAAGGATTTGCTTCCAAAGGACAGTGCAGATGTATGTGCTACTCCATACACACTTTGGTAGATGTGCTGAATGGTAGCAGAATTACAAAGTTATTTCCTCAGCACAAAACTAGATATAAATTAATCTCCTCTTATGCTGCAGTCTTTCAAGTACTGACTTATAGGTATCTTTTGCTTTAAAATTCACTTTTTTAAAACAGAAAAAGACATAGAGAAAGAAACATAACAGCAGAAGAGTATGGCAATCAACAATTTTGACCCTGAGTTGCATTTTCCCCTGCTGACAAAGGAAGGTGGAGCATAGCTGAGAGCAGGGGTAAGCTATATGGGAAAAAGAGAAAGCAAAAGCAGAGAGGTAGTGAAGGAAAACATGCAGGTGGTGGAAGGACTTTGTAGGAGCCAGTTAAGAAAACCAGTTGTATAATGGTACCAAGGTAAAGAGCCTGTGCCAAAAAGATTTGGAAGGTACAACAGCATGCTTGATTTTCATCGAATTGCTTCTTGTGAGAATGGCCTTGATATTTCCGAGACTGGATCAGCTACTATTGTTCTATCCAAGATCTTGACATCTCTCCTCAAAATCCATCCTTCCTGGGAGCTGTCCCCATGTCCAGAGCTGTAAATATTGCAGGAGTTCCCAACCCATAGGTTGCCCACCTGTTTTACCATGTCTCCAGAACAGCCACAGACTAAACTATCTGAGAAAAGGTTTCAGCAGAAATGAATGCAAATATTCACATTTAAGGGAAGCAGAAGGCCTGTTTTTCAAATCTCAAGTTCTGCTCAGTCCCAAGACTCTGCTAAATCAAAAAGTTAAAACTAAACCTCTTGTAGGTGCTCACTGTAGGCAAAGAAAGTGGTGGTTTATTCTACAAACATCTGGAGCTGCAAAGAAAAAAATTATTATTCACTGGCAGTCATTGTTTCTGATTAAAATTGGCAGAGTGGTGAGAGTGATTAATCTAATTCTCTTAGAATTGTACTGGGAAATTAAGATGTTAATGGAGAAGAATCAGAAAAAAATTGCTTCTACGTTTCTTAGGAAATAAGGTACCATTGACTCATAGCTCATGTGCCAGGTCAGCCTCCTTCAATCTTTCCTATTCCACTAGATGCTTAATTATTCATTGGAATAGAGGAAAGGGTGGAACAGTTCTGGAATTCAAAGATTAAGGTGACTAATGGAAAGAACATATCTCATTTTGTCTCTTTTGGGGAAAAAAATTGAGGTAGCCTAGATTTTAATAGATATTTTATATCTCCCAGTAACTTTCCTTTGTGAGACAAGGATTCTCTCCCAAGCCTTTCTAAACAGCATCTGCTCATACTTCTGTGTGATTTGTCACTGCTGTTCACAGGCACTTTGTTTTCCTTGTGCAATGAATTGTTATGCAATATTTCTGACTTGAGACTGAATATTTTGCCAGTTGATGGCAACCCAGGCTTACATGCTAAAGTTACCTAGATCTAGGGCTAGACGAATGCAAGAATTTAACTACTATAAAGTGGAGAATCCAACACCCTCTGACAATCAGGAATTGAACCCAGTTCCTCCCTATGATCCATGAGCACTTTGTCCTGACTGGCTAGATTAGATCCTGGTTATCCTGCACTGAGACTCATGTCTCATCAGGATCACGACCTTAGTCCCTGTATTCCTTCCTCCATGAGGGTGTAATGATTCTTGGTATTTACAGGCAGTTCCAGAGCAGAGGCTCTGCAGACTCTCTTGTATTTGGGGAACTAAATTCACAGCAAGCAGTGGTGGATCTTGCAGCTACCACTGTGATTAATTTATGAAGCTCTGAAGTGTGCTCTGATTGCTTTATTTCTGAAGCCCCACACCAGGCTGGTGTAGCATTATCACCTCCATCTTACTGAAGCAAATCTCAATTGAAAAGAGGCCTAGTACTTTGCACCTGGTCACACTGAGGAATTGGGAAATGCTTGGAACTAAAATCACCCCTTCAGTCTTTCTGTCTTCTGCTTTAAGACTTTGTTCTTTACCGATAGAAATGGGAGAGTAGGTAGGGAGGACCCTACACATATAAACACTTTACCTGTTTTTTTCATCACCAAACCCACTACCTGACATTTCCTATGAGAGATTCCATAATTTGGAATGGGAAGGGGAAGCTGTTAAAGAGAAGATTTTCCATTAGCCTAACCTACACATATCTCCCAAAGCAACATTTCATCAGCACTGAAATGCAGTGGTAAAACTGAATTTTTTTCAGTAATACACATGTAAATTTTTATAAAAACACTTTCTTTCTTAACTTCACCATCCTATGTGCTCTTATTCTAGGTATGATTTATAGAGCACCCAAACATTTCATCAAACACTGAATGGGAAAGCAGCAGCTTTTTCATACAAACTGATTTGTTAGCAAAGGATAAATCAATGTGGCAGGCAGAAATACAGTGGAGATTATAACACAAATGGTAAATGTGGAAAGCCTCCCAGATGGGAAGGGCTGGTTATTGTTGGGGGGAAATCAATTATTTATGTTTTTTAAAAGAGGAAGTTTCCTTTCTAGTGATGTTACATTGCCCTTAAACAGAGTAGGAGGCTGTCATGGTTTAAGCCCAGCCATCAATTAAGCCCCACAAAGCCACTGATTCACCCCCTGGTGGGATGGGGAAGACAATCAGAAGAATAAAAATGAGAAAACTTTTGGATGATATAAAGACAGTTTAATCAGGAAAGGGAAAGCCACATAAATAAGCAAAGCAAAATGAGGAATTCATTCACCACTTCTAATGGGCAGGCATCATCCCCAGGAAAACAGGGCTCCATCCCACATAATGGTTACTTTAAAAGACAAATGCCACAACTCCAAGTGTCCTCACTTCCTCCATCTTCTCCCAGCTTTATACACCAAGCATGATGCCATATGATCTGAGACATCCCTTTGGTCATGTGGGGCAGCTGTCCTGCCTGTGTCCCCTCCCAACTCCTTGTGAACCCCCAACCTCCACACCAGTGGGGTGAGGTGAGGAGCAGAAAAGGCCTTGAACCTGTGTAAGCTCTGCTCAGCAGTAACTAAAAAGTCCCTGTTATGAACACTGCTTCCAGCACAAATCCAAAACATAACCCAGACTTGCTGCTCTGAAGAAAATAAACTCTATTCTAGTGGAAACCAGCACAAAAGGTAGGAGAAGAAAGAATGAAAAAATTCTCTCTTTCTAAGATATATGAAATTCAAGGAGGTGCTTTTTGAACTACTTTGCCACTATGATTTTATTCAGGCAAGCATTTTGTCATGAATCTATAGTCAGGGAAAGGAATAGTCTGCAGAATTTCCTAACATATTTATGAATTGCTAATATGCACGAAATATGAAGGCCAGAGAAAAAAAATATTTGTTAGCACAAGCTGTTATATTCCCACAGTCAGATAGTTACTACCAGGCAATTACATTAAGGAATTCAAAAGTATAAACCAATCCTAAATCCCCTTAAGAAAATATTGTCTACTTAAGGCAGGCATGAGATAGGTATTTTTCATTTCCAAATAATTACAAGACTAACAATTGCTGTTCCTTAGCAATGGATTAAAGACTTCAAAATTAAGAATGGGTTTTGCCTTGCCCAGATCTCCGAAATGATGCAAATGGATCAGCTGATGATGGAGGGGCATGACACCACCAAGTCTGGGTCATGCACATAAGTCACAGGCTCTGGTGAAACTCTCATGTTCTTCTCTTAAGCCTCATAAGGATACCTTATGCTGCTCAATCCATAGTCATCACTAGTTAGCTACCCTGCATTAATTTTATGTATGTGGAATACTCCAAGGAAGTAAAGCAGTGTCCCCAGTACTGCCAAGACAATTAAAACCATATTGCCCACAAGCAATTTTACTACAGGGATAGTCACAGACCATATTTTTGATTCTAACTTAAATGTCTGAATTAGCACCCTAACCTTCATACAGGCTGCACACAGCATAATCAGGGATTCTTCAGAAGGATATTCATCTAAGATTTAACTCATAATGTAGAGAACTCAAATGGCTAATTTGAGCTTCTCCTTTAAATGTGTAATCCACCTCTGAGTAATCACTGCCACAGACTCTTTACTGCAAATGCTGTACAGGCACAATGCACAGTGAGGAGTATGAATTAGAAGGCAAATCTAATGAATTGTTTTGCCTTACCACAGCAAACACAAATCACATGGGTTTATTCTGGGAACATAACAGTGCCTGTACTCAGCCGGAACAAAACTTCATTTAAATCTGTATGCTACCAACATCAGGGAATGGTAGGAGGCCTGGGGAGCACCCAGTGTATAACAAGATGGTGAGCAGACAGTGATATTCCTCCCACCTTCCATGTACCCTCCAGAGCCTAGAGTGCATTATGTTGTTATGTATTTACAGAACAAACTGCTTCCTTTCACCAGCAGAACTTCCTTCTTTAATTGGTTTTAATTGAACCTTGTGAAGTACTGTAAAGCTGAGTGCAGCTCATTGCTCAGCACAGGGGATCTTAAGCAGAGCTCTAGATAGTATACAGAGACTCTATATAGTACAAATAAAAGCTTTTCTGCAAAATGCTTAACTAACAACCCTGGGAAGTCTTTTTTTTTTTTTTTTTTTTGAGTAGTCTTTTGACTTGGGCATAGTCAGATGAGGGGAACTTGTACACAGTTCAAATTTGGCCTTCTTTCTACCCAAATCACATGTTCTGTATGGAGACTCTGTTCCAAACTCTAGTGGCAGTCCCTTGCCTTGAATGTATGCTCATTCACAAGAACTGGCCTGGGGTGACCCAGTTCCCACATCGTGATCATCAAATATTCATCAACAGATAGATTTAAACATCTAAAATGTCAGGCTGCATTTGGCTGAAACCTGAACTTAAAATGATCTCTGAAATTAAGCTTTGAGTCAACTGGTTCCCAAATTACATTTCTAAATAAAGATTCTGCAGCATGTAAAAGCATTATTTACTCATTCTCATAAACAGAACTGGGCATGACCTCAGCAGGTTCAAGTAGGCATAACCTTCATTGAAGTTAATATTATAAACTAATTTACATTAAGTTCAAGAACTTCATTTTTCTTGGGCTTTACTGTAAAAATATATTTCCTCTAAATGAAACTTGAGTCTGTACTTTTGAGAAAAGTTGTAAGAAAGATTATGTTCTTATAAAAACCTATTTTTAGCATAATCACAGCAGATCATCATGGCAATCTTTAGTTTTTATCAGTATCTTTTGAAACACATGCTATCCACCTCAAAATGAACTACTCTTTTCATAAAAAGCAACAAAGTTATTCAAACAGATAAAATATTCATCTTAAGTAAGGGAATAAGAGAAGAAAAATCAAAATCTTAAATTTCTTACCCTAAGCTTTCTTGTCATGAGGATTCAAGAGTTCACTTCTGTTGCACATTAATCATTTCAGCTACCATTGGGAAATAATGTCCTGTAAATCAAATTCTACTCAGCTGTTGGAAGGAACATTTTCAATATTTAGAGAAAGCAGAGATCAAGGATTCCTCAGTTTTCACCTTCAATGAAAGATTGAGATAGAACCACACAACTTATTCTGGCCTCAGTTTCATTTGTTGAAATGGGTACTTCACATTATTTCATAAGGCTTCATTAGTCATAGACTATAGCAAATAGAGCTAACATGGACAAGAGGGGACTGGGTGTCACAAAGGTGACAGAGTCACAAACTCTTCCTGCTCAGAGGAGAAAGTGCTTGTGTCTCACTCTGATTCTTGGAGAAAACATGCACAAAAAATGTGGTTTGGCTTTAGTAGAACATGAAACAAGGATGAAAACACACATATATTTAATTGTCTTGGTTTACTTGAAAAATAATATATTTTCTTACATTCTTGTGTGATAAAATCATAGAAGAGTACTCAAGGTGAAAATGTTCTATTGTCAGTGTCCATTCAAACTGATTATGAGAGAGCATCACATTGTCTCTCTAAAGCTATTGCTGCTCTTACAGAGACTGGAGAGCTTTTGAATTTGTTTTGCAATAAGTTTTTTCCAGACTCTTCATTGGTGACCTCAGAAACAAAAAGAACCCCCACTGGAGGAGCTAGAAAAATCCATTCCTTTTACAAAAGCCTTAATTACCTTAAAAAGTAATATATTATCCCTTTCCATGCCCACCACCATAGGCACAGAGACAGAAGGGAAGACTATGAAACATTAGGTTTCAATTAGGTTTCAAACTAGGTTACAATTAACTAAATTGTGGTAGAAAATCAGCACCAACAACTGGGGAAGAGAGACATGTTTTAAAGTTAGGTTGCAAATGAGAGTGTTTGTGAGAAGGAATTGTCAAGTGCAGCAATAAAGAGGGAACTAAGACAGTAAGTACAGTCTGGTAGCTGGATATATTTAAAGCAAAAATAGAATCCTTCTCAATATGAACATAAAATGAGGAGTGGAAGGTGTGAGAGTTCATTGCAGCAAACATCCAAGATAAATTTTATAATAAAAGTGAGGCACCTGGATTTCACAGCGCAAATATCAAACTGTAAAGGTCTGACTGGGATGGTCCTGGATCTAAGCACCAGCCTGCTCTTTCATGAACCCTTGTCTACATGATAATTATAAAGTCAGAAAATACTACTTAACAATGCATGATCACAAGTGGGAATAACTCCAAAAAATATAGCTCTAGATAAGCCATCTCAGGTTTTACACAAATATCCCAATAGATTTTGGGGCTTGTTTCCAAAAGTTGCAGTTCATTATTGGTGGACACTAGGGCCAGATGAAAAACTCACTATTTTCCTAAATTTGTAACTCTAACTGCAGGTTACCTTTTGATATGTACCTTCTTGCTACCTTGGAGCTTTTGTTGGTTTGGTGCATCTTTGCTTTCTGAACACTTTCCGTGAGTATTTAAATTTTGAAAAGATAGTGCAAGACTCCAGGCTCTAAAGCTAATTTTAAAGCTGATTTCCAAATCTAAGATTCAAATATTAATTTGAATTTGACATTCTTCAAGTATTTGTGAGGAAAAGAAAGGCCATTCTAAGAAATGCCTCCCACTAAAATTAGAATATTCATGGATTACAAATCCTTGTGTGGTATGAACAAGGAATCTGCATGTTTAATAAAAACTGAAACTATTAAAAACACACCCAGAAAATAATTGGAATAATTTGTCAGCCTACTTCAGGTGCCCATGCAAGTAGACCTGGTCCTTGAAAGAGTCCTGTTTCACATACAAACTTCTTAGACTTCCATCATTCATTCATTTGCAAACACAACCCACTGTCAGCAAAGGAAAAATTGGTACATGAACTATTCCAGGAGCTTGACCCTTACAAATCGATGGACCCAGATAATGTCCAGCCAAGGTTATTAAAAGTGCTGGCTGACATCCTCAGGAGGCTGCTTTCCATGACCTTTGAGCAGTTGTGGAGATCAGAAAACATCGCAGAAGACTGGAAGAAGGCTGATATCATACCATCTACAAAAAGGGCTAAAGGCTGATATCATACCATCTATCATACCATCTACAAAAAGGGCTAAAGGCTGATATCATACCATCTATCATACCATCTACAAAAAGGGCTAAAGGAGGACCAAGGAAATTATAGTCCCATCAGTCTTCAGTCCCTGAGAAAGTAACGGAATGGATCCTCCTGTGGGCCATCCCAAATCAGATGAAGCACGTGATTGGGAAAATCCAGCACAGATTCAACAAGGGCAAATATTGCTTGACAAACATAATTTTATACTATGACAAAGTGACCCTCTTGGCTGATGTGAGGCAACAGTGGAGATTGTCTTCCTGGATTTCTCCAAGGGTTTTGACAGGGTTTCCCTCAGCCTGGCATAAGGGTAGCTGCAGAGTGGCGTCTCCTGAAAGATGGGTCATTTTGAAGGAGTCTTTTACAGGTGAACCAGAGGATCTGGGTGAACAATGCTGAACAATGCTGAACACAGCAAGGTGTGAAAGTTAAGGATAAGATTAATATTCCTGCTGAAGTGGACACAGTTTGTTGTGAGGGAACCTGATCCTAACAGTTGCAAAGAGTTAGGTACATGTTATGATTCCTCATGGAGAAAAAGTAAGCAGTTGCTTTTGCTCTTCTAAGTTATTGTAATAGATTTCTGAATTTTATATTACTGAAGTATTCATAATTATTCAACACTAACTTCAGCAGAAATACACAGGATAAAAATATGACCATGTCTGCCACTAAAAATTTCTAGTTTGAGAAATAGTTGATTATTGTAAAGTTAATCATGGGGGGGGGGAAGGGTGTATAAAAAAAATTTCCTTACATCTTTTTCTTTTTTGATTTCCATTGACAGGCATGGCAGGATCATCAGGTGCTCAGATAAGCAAAAAGCACATCAAAAAAACCAAGTTTAAAAAAACCATATAATTTTCACTGTAGCCGTCAGCCTGCAGCTATTACAAATGAGTAATTTATAAGTGTGTAATTTACAGAATGTGTATGGAAGCACATTTAATGCTGATACAAAGACAGCTGGGATGTGTAATGAGGTTTTTATAGCATATTGTGCTAGGTTTAATGCAGGCATGTAGGTACAGCTTCCTCAGCAATCACTAAGGGTTGGTTGAGGGTGCTTTCTTTTTTATAAGCCTGAAAAATGTGCTTTTAAATAGAACTCTAGAAAAAATTTACATAATTATTTCAAATCTGTCAATGTCTGTTCTTTGGACATGATCACTCGGTAATGTATGGAGGCTACATTAGTTATGAGAGGTTTTTTTAAACTGTCACAACACTACCAAGACGAGAAAACTAATCCTGTGCTTATTAATGCATGGCTGGATCCTTCTGGAAAATAATGAGAGGCATCCTAGGAAGAAAGGACTACTTACCATAAAATACATTCTCAGTATATTTCTTCTCCTTTTCTTATTTTTTTAATTTCATTTTTTAAGCACATTTGCATGAAAACAGGATCTCTGGCTAAGGACGCCCTTTGGATTGCCCCCTCCCCATTGGTATTTTAACATCCTCTTGTGGTGACTAGCATCCAAGTTCTGTCAGCACCTACAAATTTAACCTTTCAAACACACCCACTGATTTCCTTGAAGCAATCTACTGAATGTGGTGCAGCACATGGACAGTGTTTGCAGGAGCAGGGCCCAGATAATTATTTCCAGATGAAGTGTGCTGCAAAGAGTGGTAGAACTAGCACAGCTAGAAGAGTGAAATTTCAAGGAACTGCATGCAGCCCAAAGATATGTCCCTCAACAATTTCTTTGCCTGGAACAGCTCAAGCACAGGAGAATTTTCACCAGTAAATCTCAGGAGAAGCAAATGCTACACGGTCTCAAAGGGAACCTGTGAGAGACAAGAGCAGTGGTCTCAAAGGGGTTCAGACCCTGAAGGGATTGCTTCCTTAGGATGCTGCTGACCAGGATGGCAAACCAGAGATGATTTATGTCTCTGTGGTATGAGCTGTGACTTCAGTATTTATTGAAGAGTTCATTTTTAGCTGAATCCACGGGCTAAATTTTGGTATGGTGTTCTTGCCCTCAAAGACAGCTGCAGTTACTGGACAAAATCAGCTTTTCTAGCACTCTTTTACCTGATGACAATACTGGAAAATAACATAAAAAATATTGATGAGGCACATTAAAGATTTTAATTATATTTTCTCCTCATTCAGAAGTGACTTCTGTGGGTAATCACATCTTTTTACATTTTGCTCTCAATAAGGAGAATTGTCAAGTTGTTTTCACCTGAGCAAAAATTCTAGAAATGGGCTTAATTCTCCCATGTGCTGGTTCATTTTATCTTTGTAGCTGAAGGCCCCAGTGTACTGTCAGAAGACATCCCCATTTGGGGTGTTCACAACCAGTAAGGAAGCATATCCCAGGTTGCCAAACTCAAAAGAAACGTAGGGGAAAACAAAAGGAAGAAGAATCAGGTCTACTTTACTGGCAGGAAAAGATGAAAATTGAGGAGACTGCTGTGTGCTTCTGAGATATAGTTCTGATTTAGAATTTCATCACCAGAAAAAGTAGCCATTTTTGGCCCTAGAACAAATACTTCTGAAAGCCAGATTATGCTCCAGGTCAGGTACAGGCTTGGAGCAAATAACATGAAACGTAGCAGTTTCATTGCATTGCAGTGCATGCAAAGCTCCAACGTACCTTCTGAATCCCAGTCTGCCATTCAGTGTTAACAGAATTCAAAAGCATAAACTAAAATTCATCCTAAGGCACTGAGTTTCTTCCATTTCTGGCTTTAATTGGAATTTTTATATACAGTTTCCAGATAAAGTCATAAGTCAGGCCATCATTTCCCAACTAAACTTTACCCAAAGGTCCCAGAACCTGAGTGAATCTTTACATAGACCCCAACCAGTTGTTCAAGTTTCCTATGCAATATGGAACAAGGTGGATTTCCATTCTGTGGCTTGGGGCTTTGCTGAGGATCCTCCTCAAACTGTTTCCTTCATGCACATGCCTTCCTTATTTTGTTGTAGCTTGCACCAATCTAAATAAATGACAATAAATACTGAGGTTATTTTATGAGAAAATAGACATCATCACCTTCCTCCGTGTTCTGTGTTCATAAGTGACAGGTGACATACAGTTGGGTTTCACTCAGTTGCTGCCCATTGCACACACCACTTGCTAGAGAAACCTGACAAATAAAGAGAAGCAAAAGGATGAAAGAGAATAAATTTTGATACCAAAACTAAGTAAACATGACATGTAATTTATCAAAAGCACAAATACAAGCAATGCCAACATGTCTTTTTCCTCTAAAATGGTATATTTTACCAGAGGGATATTTCAGATTTTTCACTTAGTGCCAAGGTAATTTTAATACCTTTCTAATCTACAACATATGGGTCATATGATATTGCACATTATTTGCATCACCAATAAAACAGCCCATTAATCAAACATGCCACCATAACCTCCAACAGTATAAGCTGGAAAATGTGCTTAATATTTTAAGTGGAATTATTTGCTTTAAATGCTCTTTCTTGGTGTAATAAACACCTGCTAATTTTAGCACTTCGTCAGGCATACCAAAAATTATTCTAAATCTCTATTTATTTGAAGTCTTCACTGTAAATAAAAACCAGTCTGTGAATACCTTTATCTCCAAATTATCTGATGTGGTTTTATTTCTTTTTTTCAGTAGCATTACTGTGCAAGTTTAGAATAGAGTCATAGGGAAATAACTAATATGTAAAATTTGTGTAATTATGACATTTCATCCAAGCTTGGTCATTCTGTAGCAAAGTCTACTAGAAATGAAAGTCAAATTTATGTACAAATAGATAATTTTCTTTATAAAATCTCATACACTATAATGAAATATTTGTGTGAGGCAGGAAATTATAAGCACTGTTCAGAAGTCTTAATTCAGCCTTTGGCATGTAGCAGTTTCAGATTTTGAAAACAGGCATAAAAATACATATAGAATTTACCAATATTTTAAAATAAAACACATTAAGACTACAGAAATGTTTTTTCTCTTAAACAGAGAAAGGCAGATCTGAATTCTGTTGTTATTATTACTGTGCTAAAGAAAGTACTTGGGTAATTGTTTTCCATACCTTTACATTAATCTGTCTGAAAAACATCAGTGCTTAGATAAATATGGGGCTTTTTGGTCTCCATCCAGAAAATAAAGCCTTTCTCTTTTTCTACCAGATTTCATCTCCAGCACTCAAATAGGGACTGAACCAAAAACCTCTGAAGTGTAGGGTTGGCTTTGAGCATAGTTATTAAATCCTCTTTAGAAGAATGAGAAATTGAGGCTACGAGTAAGAATTTTCCTGCCGAGAATAGTTTGCCAAATTAAAGCTATAGTTATCTTCGTCACAGGTATTGGTTGTCAGTCATGAAAGTATTTCCAAAGAAACTTGGTTTCTAAGCATGGAAGAAGGGCTGTATGTATAAGTTTGTGAGTAGTCATTAGCAGTGGGGACTCTATTCAGTATTTGCATTTCCACAACTCACTGTCTCTCTCTCTTTTAGCCCCCTGCAAAAGAAATACAAATACCTTTCTACTTAGAGTTATGTGAGACTAAAACATTCAAAAAACACTATCAGGACCTACAATGAAAGGTGCTATAAAATCAGAGATTGTTACTGCTTTTTATTAGAAAGCACATTCCATTAAAACTCCCCAACACTTTCCCATTAAAATTATTATTTAGAGAGAAAAAAAAAAAAAACCAAAAAAAAAAAAAAAAAAAAAAACCAAAAAAAAAAAAAACAAAAACAAACAAAAAACCCCTCAACACTATTCTCATTAAGGAAGGTCAATCTGCTTTCAGCTAAAATGAGAACTGACCTTACATTTTATTCAACACTCATAGGCATTTTTAAATTTTAGAAGTTCAATAAAGGTTTTTGGTTTTCTTTCAGTCAGATATAACCAAAATGAAGGCCTCTTTTACAAATGCTTACATATGTGCTCAGGTTTAGGAGGGTTTCCAGTGAAACAAGTTGCTTGTATAAATTTAGGCAAGTGCATTTCTGTTTGTAGACTCAGTCTAAGAAACCATTTTTTAACATTTCCCTGAACCATTGCTCCAAACCTGCTAATAGCAAGAAGCTCCTGCTGACTTTAAATGACTAATTCTCAGTAGTGTTATTAATTATTTTCCTGCTGAAAAATACTTCTAATCTTCCTAGATATTTTAATTTGATAAGAATTCATAAAAAATAATATCTTCCCAAATATCACAACAGGTATATTAAGCCAGCCAAGAGAAGATGTAAGACTAAAAAGAGGTGAAATTTGCACTAGGTGTCTGCCCAATGTAAATTTTCATTAGGTGTCGTGCTATCCAGTCATCATGAAATAATAAAATACTTCCAAAGAGTGCTATATTTTTTTACCTCTGGGTTCTGATGACATGCACAGGCTGTTAGAGTAATAATGTCACTAGCAACTCCTGATAAAAAAATAGTTCTATTTAATACAGATGGGTGCAGTTCGCTCTCTCTATACTGTAAATATGAACCAGAATATCACATGAGAGCAACTAAATTATATAACTGCTCATGCAAACCTGTGCAATACCCTTAACAGCCCCTCATAAATCTGGAATATTTTGCTGTTTCTTCCCCTTCTCAAGCCTCCAAACTTGGGTGTATTTCTTTTCGAATATTTTATTTAGTTGCACAGATCTTTTTCTCCACTGCTGTCAGTCAAGGTAGTGATGGGGTGAAGTTGCAGTATCAGTCACTGTGCACAGCAGGAAATCAAAACCTGCAGAAAATACTTACCGAGCTTCCTACTTGACAAATGCTTCTTAGACCTAAATAAGGCAAAAAAGAACAAGCAGAATGTTTCAGAGAAGCAGTCTGTGGTAGACTGTATTTAAAAAGAAAGTGTGGGAGGCCAGCACTCTCAAGTGAAAACATTTAAAGTTTTGCTATTGTTTTTAAATAGCAGTAAAACACATAATAAAATCCCCACTCTGTAGAAAAAAAGAATTAAAATTTTCCTATGAGTTGATGGCACTTCTGATAAAATTAATTGGGTTTTTCTGTACATTAGAAAATGGCAGTCTATCAAAACACTCCAGAAATATATCAATTTCTGTGAACTTTGACCAAAACATGTAAAACTGTATAATGAGTCAAAGCAAGGTAAAGGCTGCTAACAGCTCAATTTTTCCTGGCATAAGTAATTTATGCCATCTCTGTTTTCTCCAAAGCAATGTTTTTCATAGCATTTTTACTTTTCTGGCCACTCAGGTACTCCACATCCAGTAGAGGACACTCAATAAGACCTTGTTTTACCTGACACTTCCTACAGATGCCAGTGGCACTGGGGCTTTGCTGGAAGGACCAGGGGGTACCTGCAGTTGCTTCAATGGTAGATAAGTTAGCTGGTGGTACACACCTGGGCTGGACAATTGTGTCCCAAAAATTGCCTCCAGGACTCTGAATATGGCCTTTTGCTCTGTGTGTCTGAATGAGGCAAGTTTGTTCTGAATGTAACATCTGTTTAATCATTCTATCTCTGATCATATGGATCACCCATGGTCTATTCCAGGGAGTCTTCCCTGTGGAAAAAATCATTAAGAATGAAATCTTACCACTTTTTTTCTGTTTTCTGACTCATCCTTTTGTCCATTTATCTCTTTTTATCTGATGTTTTCCAACTATACCTAGACATATTCTGTAATAATCTCTCCAGGTGCTGCTCCTGTCTAGACAAAGAGTACTTAAATTTTCTTCTGAGATACAGTCAGGGAAATATCATAAATTCAGAAATTTCACCAGTAGTGGAGGAAAAAGCATCTATAGACAGGTCTGTCTCTAATTACTGCACTGTCACCTACTGCTTTCTTCACATCCTCCCGGAATTTTCAGGTTCAAGAAAGATATTATTTTCCTCCTCCCTACCTGTTATATTTTCATCCTACAGTATCATAAAGCTCTTCTGTAACTATTGCATCTAACTTCATGTGTTTGCAATTGATAAGTACAAGCAGATAAAAAAAAAAAGGCACCTCCAAAAAAAAAACCATGACCAATCCAACAATCAAAATAAACCCTCCCATCAACAGTATTGGCACCTTGTCAGACTTTCCAAGTACAATATGAGTATCTATACTTCACCACAATTTTGTAGAACTCTAGAAAATAGACCTAGAAGAACATGAGACCCTGTGATATACTCTCATGTCAAGATCAACCATATCAAAATATTCTATAATATTTTCTTTGACTTCTTTAAATTTCAGTTGTACAGATTTCATGTCACCTGAAATAACACAATGCTAGTTCACTTTCTCTATTTTTCCCTTTTCTCTCTCTTACTTTTAAAGAAAATTCACAGTTTTTGCCTTGAGTGCAAGGATACAATACCAGTTTTGTTACTCCTAGTCATCTGAAGAGTTGAAATGGCTCTTAAGAAAATGCTTTCTTTTTAAGCCTTGGAAAGGCTTTTTTTTACCTGAAAATTTTGCTTAACCAGAGCAATTCCCCTTTTTGCTACCACCCAGAAGAGAGAAGCCTGAATTTAAGCTATGTTGTTTTGAGAAATGTGTCAGTATTTTGATTGTACTCAAAACCTACTCATAAAATTTCTTGATCTCACAACCCTGATCACCATATGATCAACATTTCTGGATCGTATCAAGACACAATGAGACTGTCTCTCATCTCTCTCTGTACAAAAAATATTTACACAGTGCCCTATTTAACTGTACCATTTCCCTATTTATTTTGGGCTCTATTCCAAAACTGTCCTTTGGTAGTGCTGTTTTTGGGGAAGGAAAGAGGAGAAGTTAAATAACATTCTTCATGGATTCTTTCCAATCTGAGACATTGCTAGCCTTTGCTTACTGCCTCTTACCATCTATTCTGTTGTGGTAAGTTCCTCCAAAAACATTTTATCTGTGCTTTCCTATATCTAGATTCCCTTCTATTCTCAGCATCACTCTGTGAAACATTACTCCTTTGTTTTCAGCCATTATTGTTTGACTTCTTTTCTTATATTTCATTTGTTAAATATGTTTATTCTGTAAAGAGGAATGGATCTCAACTACATACAAGATAAATCTGCCCTTTCTCCCACAGATGTGTCACTTTCTGACACCATTATCATCCTTCTACTCAGTAACAGTAGTTGTCTGGGACCTTAGAGAGAAGTTCCCAGTGGAGAAGAAAATAGTTACATGAAGTCTAAAGATACTTAAACTTAGTCATAAACTGAGCCTGTTTATGCACAGTTGTTAAATGAATGAATCAGGGTATAAAGCTGCTCGTGAATCTCAGCCTAGACTACTGTCTGGCACCAAGGGAGCATTTCTTTCTCTGTGTTAGGCTTTCCGTTTATCTGCTTGCTGACACACCCTCTTCCTGAACCTGCTCAGTCCCATAAGTATTTTTTTTAAGTATTTTTGTAGTTAATGGTGGGAAAGAGGTAACAATGGTAGACTTAGCAGAAACAAAAGTGAGACAGCAAGGGAGTTAATTAAAAAAAAAAAAAAAAAAGAAAAACAAACAAACAAAAACCCCACAACAACAACAAAAACCAAGCAAACAAAACTAAGTAACATCATTTTAGTCACTGGACAATGTAAATTTGGTGAGTTGCTGACGGCAGCTCTGCTCTATGCCAAAATACTTACAATTCTCTCCTTGTTTGTTAGCTCTCTCTTTGGCTTTCCTGTGCCAGTTCAGATCCATTAAGGCCATATATTTTAACAATGATGATTTTACGGTCAAATATACAATGCATGAATTCATGGTGGTCAAACCCAAATGTACTCTCAAAATGCTAACGCTTAGGGAAATAGTCCAGAGGGGGATTTTGTCATAATATTTATTATAGTAATACCACAGATTCTGTTAGCAAAACCACTGCTGTGTCAGCAAGTTCTGGAAAAAATAATAAAAGGAACTATAAATAAAATGCATAAATTTAATTAAAGGTTAAATCTTTGAGAGAAACCCCTCCTTAAAAGGTACTAAAACTTTTGTAATTTTATCTTTGTGATATATCTTGTTTTTCTCTCCAATTTATATTTTTTTAAATCTTGCTGCTTATTTACAAACGCAGTAATTATTCAAACGATGAAGGCTTAAAAAGTCACTGGATACGAAGCTATTCATCTAATAAGTAACCTAACACCCACTACAGTAATTGTCCAAAAACACACCACAGAGGCAATCAGGTCAAAAAATTGAATCTCCTACCTTTTTTGGTTTAAATCTTTAAAATGGATTTTTTTTCTATTTTGAAAGAAAGATAATTTGTTATTCTTTGCATACTTGAAAAGTTAAAGCATTTAACAAACAAACCAGAAACATTTGAATATATATTATTGCTTTAATACAACTGCTTATAATTTTGTGATGTTCCCCACATTCCTGGGCTGCCTTGTTTCAGTATCAGCTTATGTTTTGAGATAATTCCATTCTTTCCTTCAAGTTCCTATGAAAGGAACTCTGCTTGCTGCAGAGACAAGTTATTATACATTATCAAAGCTGTTGTTCTTACAGATATCCTTAAATAACATTGTAGACCTTGCAGATCCATAATGTAAAAATTTAGATACTGAGATCCAATTTGAGCTGCTTGCTTTTCAGAAGACAGCCTGCACTGCAGGCAGGTGGACATATGGAATATCTGGTGTCTCAGAAGAGCATGTTCCAGGAATCCAAGGTGGCTACAGATTAGGTTTCTCATCTCAGGCAGGTGACGTGCACTGTCCTTCAGAGATGCCTCTCTGTGCACTAAGGCTGTGGGGGACACAGAAGGAATCAGGTAGAGAGAAAGTAGGTCCTAATTTTCAGTTAAAAATAAAGGAAAAAAGACCTTTTTAGAGGAGACTCCTTTCAGGATATTTCCTCCTAACTTGTCTCAAACCACGGCAGTCATCTTGCATTGTGACTGGGGCAAGGGTTAAAGCTTAGACCTACAGGTGGAAGCATGACATGTGTGGAAAATCTCACAGGTGTGAAAGAAAGCCATCAACTTTAGGGGCCTGTGAAAACATGATAGATACAGACAACAAATATGTTATAGAAATGTGTGATCTCTGATGGGCATCTGATTGTGTAGAACAGTTTAGAATGTCTGGGAGATGAATCCCAGCTATGAAGCTTGGGCAAGTGAATCCCAATCTTATCATTCTAAATAAAAGACCAATTAGCTCCTGAAAGGCCTGTCTTGTTAAGTTTTGTGGATTTATATACCAGATATAAATAGAAGGCTTTAACATGGGAAGGCTTATAGTTTTATTAATGGGATAATAAAACAGAAAAAAAGAGTAATGTAATAATATTTTAGTTTGAAGTATGCACAGACAAGGTAATAAAATTGTTTAAGTAGCCAATATCCTTAAAAGATATCAGTGCAATCAGATTTTTGAGATCACAGATTTTGAGGCAGAAGGTCAAGATTTTATGCTAATGCATTATTTTAATTTAAAAGTTAAATTTACCAATTAACAGATAAAATAAGATGTTTTCAGTATATTATGGATTGCAGAATCTTATATTGCTAAAAAAAAGTATTGGCCTTATGTGTCTTGAGGAGCCAACTGCATGTTTGCAGGGCAATGAAGGGGCTGAGCACCGTTTTCCCAGAATCTTCTGATACCTATCATTTCCCTAGGTCCTGTCAAATCAAGGAGATTTTAATATTATGAATTGAAAAGTTCAAATAATTACTTGATTTTCTCAACAGAATGGGAAATTTCATCTTCTTTCTCCTCTTGAAGTACACAGTACTTGATCTAATAATGCAATAGTGCTCATTGTAATGTCAAAAGAGGTATGCAAGTATTTAATAGATGTGTTGTTCATTGCTTTCCACTTAGCAGTCAAGTGATCCTGTTGTCATTTGGCAAGAGAACGTGCCTTGCAGTTTATGTCCTGATGCTGGGCACTGCACTATGAGCAGCAGTGTCCGAGCTTGCCTTAAATTAGCCAGTGCAGGAGCTGGCAGCAGTTTGCCAGTGACAGAGTGGAATTCAGCACTAGCAAACTTGCCCTGCAGAAATGTTTCCC
This sequence comes from Vidua macroura, assembly GCF_024509145.1. Classification (NCBI taxonomy): domain Eukaryota; kingdom Metazoa; phylum Chordata; class Aves; order Passeriformes; family Viduidae; genus Vidua; species Vidua macroura. Next base: position 17,962,887 of record NC_071576.1, on the reverse strand, counting down.
AGGTAAGATATAGGCTGTCACAGCTTCTGGTTTTGGAGCTAGTTAGCTGAAAATGAATCAATGCAGCTGTGCTGTGCCAGCATTGTTAGACACCTGTCCTGTTAAGAGGAAGTCCCTCTCATCCTCTAACAAGTACAGCAATTGCATTAGTTCTGTGAAGAACTTCCACTTGGGGAAAAATCAACGGAAGTCTTACTCTGGTAATTTAGAGAGGTATGAGAAAAATATCCCATGTCAAAAGCTGCAGCAAGGGATGGTGGTTTCTCTCTCTTCTAATGCATCCCCTTTCATGGCACTCTCACAGACTACACTCCCACCTACACAGACCTGGCAATCGTTGTCACTGCCCCCTGCCTGCTGTGCATAGCACGTCCCCCCACCCGCTCTCCCACCAGCCTCTCCAGCATCTGCCACTCTCACCAGTCAGCTCCACCTCTCAGCAGGGAGCACTAAGGATCAGGCAAATGTGGCCTGATCCTTGAGACTGCTGCCCAGGGAAAGTGGCATTAGTTTTACAACTATCAAGTCACATATCTTTGGTATCACTCTGATGTATAAACACATCATCCTTCCTGAGAAGAATATGTGGAGCACTGACCCCTTTCCTGCTTTCCCTGACAATGGCTTGACCTTCCACTGTCTTTGCTATGCTATTCAAACCATAAATATTGTCTTTGTTTCTCTCAACAGAGCAACAACACATCTTTGTGTCTGGCTAGGCTTTGCACAGCACCAGCACGTGTCACTGTACGTTTTCCTGAGCCTGGGCTGCTAGGCACAGCATGAAGGTACCACTCACACCAGGTACCAGGGAGCACCAGCAGGTGCTGGAGCCAAGCTGACACAATGCTCCCATACTCCACCAGTGCAGACAAGCATGCACAGCAGCCAAAGCTGAGGTGCTCTAGGGACTTTTAATGTCATTAACACTTTGGTTAGATACTCTAAAGGCAGGCTGCAGCTGAAACAGATATTTGAAAAACATAATTTTGGCTTACAGATCTGAATTGCTTTCAGTAGCTCTTATTATATGCCTAGGCCTGAGCTTTAAAAGATAAAACTACCTCAAAAACCTTAGATTTCCTAGTGCCCACTTCTCTGTGTTTTGCTGTCTGTATTCTACCTAACAGGAATATCAATACTTACCATAGATAATGGAAAAAATATAGGTAATAGGTACTCATAAGAGTATGTATTCCCCTACTCACAGAGGGATTTTGAATAGGAGTATTTGTATCATTACTGACATGCTTGTCTAAACAAGGCCTCTAAGGATGTGAGCACTACAACTTTAGGCAATCCATTCCAGTGCTTCACTACCTCTAACGTTTTAGTTTGCTTTTTTTAACCTGATGGCTAACCTGGATTGGTCTTGTTGAAGTTTAGTACTTCTCCCATGTATATTGAAGCATATAGCCTTTTGGAACTGATTTGATTTGACTTCTTTATCAGCAAAAACAAAGTACCTGATGAGCTTGTTAAAAGTACCAAACACTTTTACATTTCCCACAAATCAGATTTTTGGAAAAAAGATAACTATTTTGGTAGCATATCAGAGGTTTTAAACTCTCTCCAAAAAAGCCACTGCACCCTTTATTGTAACACAACAGAAATGCCAGTTGCCACAGCTGATTTACCTTCCTGTTTCTAGTCAAATGTGCTGCTGAAAAAATGTAGATGTGGGTGGTTAGGAAAAGAGGTAAAGACCTGATTGAAATAAACACGGTATTTTTAAAATGTTGGAACTCACACAGTGGAGTGAGTAGCAATTTTCTATTGTGCAGAAAGACAAGTTGAGGAAACTCAGCTAACATCTGTTAAAGTTAGGAAATATGCCTCTACTGTGACTAAATGGCATCAGGGATGCATCATGTTATCAGACATGGGATGGATTCCACTCACTACAATTAAACATTTATTTTTCATTCCACCCTCATCATTAATATAGCTCTCTGCCATGCTGAAATGGCAAGGTTATAAACACACAATGATAGAACATCATGAGACACCTGTATCTATCAAAGAAATAGCACAGAAATCAATAGCATAGAGGAGGTTGATCCTGGGAATTCGATGAGTGGATGTGAAAAATAGATATCTGCAGGTATGCCAACATCCTTGTGTCTGTTGTGTGACAGATTGTTTCAGCACAACTAAAGTCTTCACTTTATTGCATTTTCTCTTATAGCTATAATATAAACAACTCTCTGGAGGCCTTGTATTTGTTTCACTTAAATATTTGGCTTCTTATCTATTGGAAAATGCATTTCCTACTTTCTTATCCTCCTGAAGTCACTTCGTTTTCATAACTGAGTAATGTGTCTGTTCTGCAGGAGATATAAACTCTTTCATATCAAAGTCATTGACACTAATCAAGTATCCTAATTGCCCAGGTAGAAAAAAGTACAAGACGATGCATTTGAGAAAGGAAACCAATTACTTGTGACTTATGTCATTCCTAAAACAAAAATACAAAAAACTGAAGCAATGAGAAATTGCCATTGAAATTTTGTGCAGTCAAAGCACAATAATCCTATAATTAGCCAGAATTGAATTCTTGCTATTACTAAAATGCATAAAAATAAATATATCTTGTATTTTATTACTCTAAAATTGAAAAGGCCACACAAATTTGGTACAGCAATAATGTGGTAAAACTGTTAAATTGGATCAACTCAATTAAAAATAATAAAAGGTTCTGTTCAATCTGGAATTTTAAGATTTGCCTTTTCTTTTTTACATTAACTGAAAAAATCCAAGAAATACCATTTTGACTCAAAGCACTGAACTTCTTCATTCAAAAGAAATATGAAAAAAAAGAACCTGGGACCATTTCAGAATTGTTTATTGTTTAGGTGAGGGCATAAACTCATTTCCTCAATGACTAAAGCATGACTAAAGCTAATTGGTATTTTCCAAAAGTGAAATTCATTTTCCAAAAGTGAAATTCATTCTCAGTTAGCTGTATTCCAGATGTATGATAATCACACACCCAACCCTGAACTCTGCCATGCACCACAGAAGAAACATTCAAAGGTAGCACGGGCAAACAAAGCATGTTAATTATGACTGACTGAAAATGAGAGAAGAGATAGATGCCAGCCCGGTGAACAAGGACAAGAATTAGATTAGCTGTTAAATCCACAAAGCAGCCACCATTTGAGGTTTTTACTTCTACACTGCTCTGTTGCAAAGCTTATTTATTTAAAACATTTGTGTAACTCCTCACCTCCTTCATGCGAACAGTTTTGGAAAAGGATCCTTACTACTGAACTACGGTAAGAATAGGAAAACCTAAGCAAAATACTTTTTAAAATGTCAGTCACAAGAGGGTAGTAAATATGCTTGTACCAAAAAGACTGCCATTAATTTTTATGAGATCTTCTCATGTGGAACATTTACAAGTTTCAGTCTAATGGCTAAAGTGTAGCATGTGCCACTGTCAGTAATAATAATAAATTTCTTCTTTAGTATTGTTGTACTATAAAGTCATTATTGGTGCATTTGATGTGGAAGCAATAGCTCTGAAGTTTACTTTCTCCAAAATATGTTTGAGTCTATCTGGCTCCCTGGACAGGTGTGGCTATTCACATCAGCTGCTGGAGCTGAATTTTGGAATTCAGTTTCCGACATCCAGAGTTTTGGACACCTTTGATTCTTCTGCTCAAATGATCCATTTACACTCAGGTGAACTGGGAATAAGGATGGACGTTTAACCACGGGATCATTCAGTCATACTACATGTCATCTATAATTCTTATTTTTGGTGAACCAATATAATTACAGACCAATTGCTCAAGGGAGAGGAATGATGAAAGAAGTCCTGTGTTGTTCATTGAAGAGTTCAAGAACTAAAGGAGTGTTGTATTGATGCTTTGAAACAGAGCAAGCCACTAAAATCAAAATATTATATCTGCCCTTGTCTTCTGACCCTTCAAACAAAATAATACATAACTAGTAACCAAACAGAATGACCCACATCTCCTTTTGTGTGGAGACTAAAATGTATTTGAGGCTTTACTTCATCAGAAAGATACTGTATTATCACCCAAGCCTGACTGCAGCCTTACTTGGTAAAACCAGAGCTAAATCTTAATGCTAGACATAGTCTGCAAAGTTATTTTATATACGATTTTCTGATAGGCAAGGAGGCATGAATCTGAATGCATCTAAGTTCTCCAATAAGTAAAATTTCTTCTATGAACTTTTGAAGTTTTGTTTCTGTGTGATAAAAGGAGCGTCTTGGAGGAGTTACAGGTGTTAGAACAGTGTCCAGACAAGTCAGGAAATAGGTAGCTAGTGGGTTTAGGAACCAAGGGGGACCATGCAATGCTTAGAAGTCCAAAGTGACAGAGTCCCATTAACTCTCCTCTTCCTCTTCCTCCTATTAGGAACATGAGCTGATGACACTGACCACCTCCACGATCACAGCTTTACAATCAAAATTTTACAGAGAGTTATGCTGGATTCTAGAGATAGAAATAATATATTCCTGTATGGGTATTGAACTTTGTTTTTTAATATTATTTGACCTGCAATGTCTGCTCACTGGCACAATGAATTAAATAGAAAGTTGTTTTATTTCACCACAGTCTGTTTAAATGTTTGAATAGGCTTAATTCACCTCTTTGCTTGGTTGCACTTTCATAGCCTTTTCCCATCCGCTTGTCATCTCTCTGAAAGGTCCCTCTCAGATTGGCCAACCTGAATGCCATCAAATCATATGGGGAAAAAATCAAAAACAAAAAGCTGAAAAAATAAAAGACCTTTCCATCATGCAATTGTGATTTAAATTTGCATGTATCCAAATATTTCCTTTGGTAAAGCTTTTCACAGTCCCCTGTGCAAGGCAGCAATCAGCTGTTAAAAGCAGATAAATGAAAGAATGGAAAATTATAACACATTCCACCTGCATATTGGCTTTAACACAAACATCAATCATTTTCCAATGTAATTAGTATTGTGCTGGTCTGCAGGGACAAGGCAAATGAAAAGGGTAAGATTTAATGCTCTATGCAACATGCATATAAACACATGCACATCCACACATATGCACACATCCATAGCAAAGGACTTTTCACAGATAAAGAGCTTGCAATAAAAGCTCCATGTGAGTGTGATTAAAGAACTAAATTAAAGAACTAAAGAGGCGTATACTTGATCACATTTATAAGAGGCAAAACCAGAAAAACGCCACTGATGTCCACACCATTTCTCAAAGTTCACAGAAGTAAATGAAGTATGAATCTGGTATAAAGTCCTTGCCAAGTTCTCAGGCAACAATACTTTCTTGATTAAGTAAGGATATGAGGTACAAGAAGCTATTGTCCAAGCAGCTGGCAGCACACTGATTAATAATAGCACTAGTAGACATCTGAGACATGCTAAAAGTTATTGAATTCATTAAGCTAAATTCTGTTGCAACTTGAAATGAGTAAGAGTCTTGCCACTGATCACTGTTTAGGCAAGCTTGTCATTATTTCCCATAAAAAAAGGCAATAAAGCCATAGCTCAAAAAAAAAAAAAAAAATTGAAAACCAAAATTAGACAGAACCCTAGGAAACACACAAGTTGTGAAACCATTTCATTTTAGAAGCTGAGGATGGATTACAACTCTAATAGCAATCAGAGTAAAAAGGCTTATGCTACAATTCATCAGATACCTTTAATCTAAACACACTCTTAGCTAATATAGCAATACACTCATAACTGATGGGCTTTGTCTTTAAAATATTTTTGTTTGTTTTCTGCAGACACATGCACACAAAAGCCAAATGAACAAGACATTGATCTCACAGTCACATTAGGAGGTTCTAGTGTCCTTTCTGAGTCTGTGCACAAAGGAAAAATAAAATAACTTTCACTATTGTAATCAATATTAAAAAGCTGGAAAGTGATGTGCAAGCCATCATGTAAATGATTAAGAGGATGTCAGATAAATATTTTTAAGAGTCTCTACAGTTTAAATTCATTTTCTCCCTCCTTTCTTTTTCTAATTGAAGTCACAAATGGTTCCTGACCCCAAAATCTGAAAGCATCTGGTGCTAATGCACTTGTGATTATTATTGCCACAGCATTGTCAGTCAGCTTGTGCCCTATGAAATTCAGAAGATGAGAGATTAACCTGGTCATTGAGAAATTTGCCTACAGCCAGCATAAGCAGCACTTACAGCTGCAGAGCAAAACATAGGTCATACTTAATATAATAAGCTCTGGAGAAAAAGGTCAAAAAAGAGGAGGGATTTCTTGCCTTCCTGAAATGCTGAAATTAGGAAAATTACTTCTTCAGCTATTGCTCTGGGATAATACAGAAACTAAACCAGGGAGTCACTGCTATGCTGTAGATGCCCTTTTCATGTATAATGGATATTGCCCAGAGCAGAAGGCAGAGTTAATCTTGTGGTCTGAATAAATCCCCTTGTGTGCATACCTGAGCTAGCTCTCAGCAGCCCAGCTCAGGTGTGGGAAGCAGTATTGCCCAGTTCAATGGCCTGACTAGACTAGCAGGCAGGCCGATAAAGCTGGGAAAAAAGCTTTCTGAAATGATCAAACTGCATTTGGTACCACAAGGAGCTCCTCAGAAATAGCTCTAAATCTGCACATCTCTGTTACTGGAAGTAAGAAGTGGAGGAGGTGGTACCAGATCATCCTGTTCACATGCAGCATGTGAGACAGCAGTTCTGAAAGCTGTTCTCCATGTCCAGTGCTACAACTCATAATCCACTTGTGGGGTTATTCAGCATCCAGCACAGGAACCAGCGAGTGGAGCACAGGACAAGCAGACTGGGACTGGAATGTGCATGAGGGAGAGGACCCTAGAAAAGACTGGGTGAGGAGATCAGTGTGAGTGACAACAAGGAAGAGAAACTAGATATTTAACCTGGATTTCTGGTATACATTACGTAATTGACGGTCTCAAGACAAGAAGCTCGTGGAAAGGGTGGAAACTGCACAAGGAGTTTGAAGCCTGGGACTGAGAAATGTCATTGGGGAGAATGCAACAGTAGGCCACAGGCAGAGAGACAGCAACTAGATGAGGAGGTAGGGAAAAAGATCAGAGGGAATGTTTAAGAAAGAGCCTGGTTATAGAAACAGAGCAGGGGAAATGTGAGTTATGATGCCACATGTTGCTGTTCTTCCAGTACTTCCTCACACGGGAGCCAACAACTTTGTAATTTATGCATCCTCTTAACCCCTTGGAGGTCTAGTGAAAAATAAATTTTGTAGAAATGAGGTCAGCTTTGCACTCCTTCCAGGGCTTAGGCTGTTTCTAGTTTATTCTTTCCCCCATGCTGTGGATGACCCAGAAAAAAGGACACCTATCTAACAATGGAGAATAGTGTCCAGCCTTTGCTGTTGGGCTTGGTCATCTTGCAAACAAACTGATGACAAATTCAGTGATTCTAAGAGACATCAAATAGAGAAGTGTATCGGTTCAGAAGTAGTAGCAGGGTTTCTCTTAAAATTCAGGCACTGGTAATAGACTGTGTGTGGAGGATTTTTGTTTATATTCTTCTCTTTTGCTTTTATGTTCCTGTTCTTGAAGAAATCTTTGGAAAATAGCATTTTATTCGGATGTCACAAAGCTGACAGCCTGCTGCTGCTATCAGGAGATACATCTTATTTCAGTTGAGCTGATTTGACAGACACTTGTGAAGTTTCTCTGCTTTATGTCTTGGCTCCAGGAGACATGCTTACAGAAACAGAGCATTCTATCAATTCCACTTGTGACTACCAGATTATTATTATTTGTTTCTTATCCCAAACAATCAATACTTGGCAGTTTATCCTGAGACACACTGCTTACAGTTCTTCCTCCTGCTTGCTAGATAAGCTTTTCCCTATTATTAACTTCATTTTCCTGCACATAAAGCTGGCTGGTGAGGCTCTTTGGGAGATTGCTGTCAAAATGATTTTTCAATAGAAAACATTATTTCTGCAAAACTTTTTGCTGGAAAAATAGACTGAGTGTCCAGCACTTAATTTGCTTCAAGGACCAGGGCAGATCATACACTATGTCACTCCAGAAATTTGTATCTGCATCCTAGCTCAGGGGTCAGACATCATTATGCAGTGCCCTACGGTAGGAGATGGCAAAGAGGCAACAAGAAAAAAGCAAGGACAGAGGGATCTGCAGATTATATTTCTGTGAGACTCTGCTGCATCATATAAACATGCTTAAGATGTAAATTTAACTGAAGTGAGACTTCAGCACCTTAAGAGGTTTTTGGGATGAACAAAAGGAATGTGTGGTCTGACTTCAAGTCATTTACCATATTTAAATAGCAGCAATATCATGCCAGTAAGCCCTGATATATCCAAAGTGTGATAGCTCAAAATACAAGCCTGATCACATGATTTTCAGTGAAATCTGGGCTTTGTCTTGTTTACGTATCCTTTGTGAAGCAAAAAAATTCCAGTAAAATTTTCAACCTATTTTATGATTTAACTGAATCCTTAACTTTTTCCTCCAGGGCAAATATGAATTTGCACATCTACCTTGAATCTAAAACCTATTATCATCCTCATGGTCTCACCCTCCAAAACCCTGTAAGAACTTGTCCTGTATGCTGCAGGGCCTCAAATGGAGTTAAGGCAGGCAAAACTCTAAAACCCTTCACTGCCGACTCACCTCTGCAGAGTCCTCTGTGACAGTAGTGAAAGTCACAACATGAAAGACAATTACTGACAATCTCCAGGTATTTGGTAATCAAGTCCCTAATTTCCACCAGTTTAACAGAGCCAAAAGAGCCTCAGTACACATGCAAGAGACAAGCAGACAAAAGCACATCTACAGAGCCAGCCAAGCCCCATGGGAATGGCATGTTCTTTTGTCCATGGCAGATAATCAAAGGAGATCAACCTGGTTATTTCCAGTCTCCTCATTACAACTGTGAGCCTTAGCAGGGAGGCATTTTGTACCTGTTGCATAGGCACAGGGTGTATTCAAGTCCCTTTTTGTTACATCGCACCAATCCTTTCCTTCTCTAAGCTTTCATCCCTAAAGGAGGTCCTGTCAAGCTCAGGCACAAAACAGTTTCAAGGAAGTTTGAACAACTGATTCTCTATTCTTTTCCTG